>NC_054377.1:59925219-60230576 GCF_017654675.1 Xenopus laevis | reverse complement strand
TATGGGAGTAACATATTTTGAATTACTGAGTATGTTATTCTGGTTGCAAAATACTAACCATATGGGGGCTGGCGGAAATATATAGAATTATGGATCATAAATGTTAGAAGAATAATGAAAAAGGCATGACATCATATGTACTCACAGTTCCTTGGAGCTCCAGATAACATATCAAAAGAAGGTTAAACACGTGAGTGTCCTACTGGGTTATCTGAAAAGGTGAAGCTGATTGGGGATGTACTTAGCAGGAGACAAGGATGTTACACAGAGGAAAAACTAGATTTACCACACATTCCTTGCTTGATCCATAGTCAAAACACAAGTCACTGCTGAAGTGCAGTTTCACATGGGCTCCAGATATATACTGTTAAAGACAAGGCATAATATGGAAGAAAAGCATAATCTGCCTTTTCCTACGCAGCCTTAATCAACATTTAAATTTCAATAATGGCCAATAATAGTAATAATAATAATTTGTGTGAAAATTGGAGTCATTCTTAGGATAATATGAGGGTTGTGTTTAACTTACCATTCTGATATTGAATGAATGAACTCTGCATACAGAAAGAGATAAAATATAATTACATCTGCTTAAAAAGAAAATGACTAATGGGAATCCACTCAAACATTAAACGATTCTGGTAATTCTGATTACCTGATGATCTCATAGTTCATGTAAGTTGGAATCAGGCAAATGAACGTTCTGATTATGCGATCCACTCATTCAGACCACTGCCAAAATGAATATGGAATCCAAGCAACGATGCTCTTATGAGAATATGATTCATTTGTGTGAAATTTAACAGATTAATATGGAGGTTGTGGGGTTTTTTTTCACATTTCTGATATATTATGATGACATATATATGTAAAGAGAGGCAAATGGGTTTAGCCTTTCCTATGAACTTTTATCATTAAAAATAAGCCTTTACTGTTATTCATATCTATAGCAGGGACTTTCAGCAGTTTGATAAAGGTCTTAGGCTGGTGAGCATTTGTTTTAATTTGAATCCTGCAAAAATGTGCTGGGTAAGGATTCAGCCAAATCCTCAACCCTATCGTCACTTTGGTGCTCCTATATATTTAATTACACTTTTGGTTATTACTTCCTTCCCTGGAATTCGGCCATTGGTATTCTAGCCCACTAAGTATGGTTTTAAATGTTCATATTAGTAGGAACATCTGCCCCTATGTTGCCAACTTATCAAAATGCCAAAGACATCTAAGAAAAAACAGGTAAATGAACAGAAGAAAAAGTTGCAAACATATTTCTGTATAGTAATATTTTCTTGTTGAAGTGTTTATTTTATTAATGTTCAGATATATTTTATTTTATGCATAGAGGTGATGTGTTTTTCCTGCCCGCCTCCTGTCGATATTTAGAGTGCCAATGAAAGGATAACTGTCCCTGCTTCCGTCCATTCACCCAGTTGTTTGACTAGACACTTGTACTTCAAAAAAAGAATACAAAGGATATTTTATTTAGTCATGCTCAAAGAAGCCAGCCTGCACATGAACACATGGACCAGCCTGCGCATATAAACACTGGCTTATCAGCAGTAGAGCTCAATGCAAACATTATCATTAGAATAAACAAACCCATGTATGGCAGATGACACAAAAGGGGATTCTAAGCATTAGAACTAATTTATTTTCATTAGAATTTGTCACAAGTACGTTAAAATGACATTTCTGCAGATTAAAAAACAACATAAGAATCCGGTGTGAAGCTTTACATTTCATACTTTTTGCTCCATCCCTTTTCAGCATCATCTTCTAACCCAGGGGTACCAAACCTTTTTTTACTGTGAGCCACCAATCAACTGTAGAAAAAGCTGTGAAGCAACACAATCATGAGTTCCTGATTAATGCATTGGTTGGCTGTTTGACTTTGCAGTTACACGCAACTCCCTTACATATCTACCTTATTTTTTCCACTTTGCTTAAAAAACCTGTAAAGTGATCATAAGAAAAGCTCATATTTTTCCAGATCAAAACAATATGTAAACTGTGTGTAACACTAGAATGTGTAGCTACATACTTGACCAATTAAAGGAAAACTATACCCCCCAAACAATGTAGGTCTCTATAAAAAGATATTGCATAAAACAGCTCATGTGTAAAATCCTGCTTCATGTAAATAAACCATTTTTATAATAATATACTTTTCTAGTAGTATGTGCCATTGGGTAATCATAAATAGAAAATTGCCATTTTAAAAAATAAGGGCTGCCCCCTGAGATCGTAAGACTCACTGTACTCTCAAACATACCAACAAACCATACATGTTAGGTCACATGAGCCAATTAACAGACAGAGTTGTGTCTTTTGCTTCCACACTTCTTCCTGTTACAGTTAGAGTTGTAGTATTTCTGGTCAGGTGATCTCTGAGGCAGCACAGAGACCATCACAAAATGGTGGCTCAAGGCAAGAGATGTAAAAGGGCAAGATTTACTTAAATATATATTCCAGTTTGGTAAAATTCTTTAATATGCCACTTAATATGATATGAACTATCTGTTGCTTAAGTGTTCATTTTGGGAGTATAGTTTTCCTTTAATCCTAAAGCAGATGTTTCATTTCAACCTGTCATATTTATATAACACTTTCCTTATCCAAATTCAAACACATCATTATATCAATTGACCCACATCGTTAACACCAACATATAATATAATGTTCCGCTGATGGTATGTTGTCTAGAATATATATACAGGAAGCCTCTACTTGCTGATCTCTGTTCAATAAATGAATCCTGAAATCTAAAGCAATTTGCCTGAAAAATGCATGATTTATTTGTTGTTACACTTGATTATTGTGTAACCCAAGCTAAAGAATTATAGAAAAAACTAACCACTAAAACGCTAAATCTGCCTGGAAGATGATGGCTTGGAATAGTACCTTGAAGCATTTGGCACATTTTTCAAATGACAGGTCACAACATTCTAAAAAAGACTATTTTATACATGAATGTGCAATAAAATATATCTGTCACAAATGTTAAAATGTAAAAAGCACATGTGTTTCTACTCAAAACTTTCCTTGCTATGTTAAGAGTATTCTCTATGAGCCTCCTTAGACCTGAGAACTTTTCTGTGCAATCTATCTGGAAAAGGGCCTGTCTGTAAGTAAGACCAATCCAGCTGCAGCGATAAAGAAGAGCTGTATGATCTTTCCAGGAAGGCATTTACAGCTATTATGAATTTACAAATTTTGCTCTTGTCATTGCAAAACCTCTCAAAATAGCACAACTGCCTATAAACTTTTCTGCAGTCGTTTTTCCATAGGCCCACCATAATGGAGATAACATCTTGCTGCATATATGTTTACTGCGCCTAGTTATAGTTACTTATTAAGGGATGCACCAGATCCTTCATTAAATTGGCACATATACCAAATAAAGCCAAAACCATATTTTGCAAATTTAAAACTGACCAAATTTCAAAGAAATCTGAAAAAAGTCTGAAACATTTGTTGGCTTCAGTTGTGCCAATTATTATTTGGTTGAGAACTAAGGATGCTTCCGAATCGTGAAATAGTGCTAGAATTTGGCTAAATCCTGGATTCAGCGTGTGCCTAGTTTGTTATTTATGATTTTTAAAAGGTAATAGGCTTATAGAAGTAGAGAATCCTGTAAAACAGTGGACACCTGTAGCTCTCTAATGTAGGTGGCCCAAACTTGGAGATTGTGCTCCAACATTCATCTTGCTGTTATCAAATATACAGAGACAACTGTGCAAATTACCCTGTAATCTAAAATGAGGAGGGGGGAGCATACTGCTATTTAGTTTTTCACTGCTACAAATACTACATTTAGGCTTCCAGCTCCATTAGGAAGAACACAAAGCCACATTTACACAGATCACGTGAAGTTTCCTACTGGAGAAACAGTACTTCAACTAAATCTGAGTAAAGCTTGGGTAAAAAAACAGTTGTAAGATTTCTAATTGAATAAATATGCAAATAAAGAATAAACTTTATTTATGTACCAAAAATGATTTCTCTGTAGTTTAAACTGAAATAGAAAATTTATGTCACTCAGTGTGCCACTCTGAGCAGCTTAGCTGCTAGGCCGAACACAGGGGTGCAAGGTTGTTAGTCACATCCCAATGATTTTAGTTACTTAATTCCTAGCCTGGCGCTTATTTTCTTAAAAAAAAATTTACTTTTCTGCAAGCAACATACTGCCATTTTGTTTATGTCTCAGAAAACCCATGCCCTGTGCCTACTGATGCTGGAAAACAATTATGTATAGTGCATGCACTCACCCAAAGTGGAGCAAGGGATGACTGGGACCCCAGAGAAAATGTTTGTCGATCACAGGATAAATACTCTTGTCTGGTGCATTTTTTTAAGAATACAAGCTCTGGCCAGGGATGGGGGTGACTAAGAACTTAGGGGGTGACTAACAACTTGGCAGCCCCCAATCATTTCACCTCTCTATCGCTTTTAAACTTCTAATTCCTGTTAGCCCTTCCTCTTCTTTTCCCAGAAGGAGCTTGTTGTTGAACAAATTTTATGTGCTACAGTCTTACATTAACAAAACAGCAAATATAAGAAGCTTATACATAACATTCTCAATTCACTGTCCACGTAAGCAGCATGTATACTATAGGGACTGCTTATAAACACGGGTTTATTGTATATCTCATCAGGCCTCCACTCCCCGCGTGCCCATGCACAAACTTTCCTCATAGGGTATGGTGCGCTGGGAATAGGCGAGCAGGAAAATTAAATAAACTAATAAAATCTCCTGCACATCCCCAGTGCTTCGAACACAATTTAGATATGGCTGCCACCCCTAAAAATCCTACAATCCTGCTGGCCTGTCCTTCATCAAATGATTCTTGATCACAAGACTCTGATTTCTTGTGAGCTAACTCTTATTTAGTTGACTAAAGGTCTCAAACTCCCTATCTTTTGTGTTACACTGAGCAAAGAGTCTGCACCTAGTAAGTACATGATTAAAGGGATACTGTCATGGGAAAAAACATTTTTTCCAAAATGAATCAGTTAATAGTGCTGCTCCAGCAGAATTCTGCACTGAAATCCATTTCTCAAAAGAGCAAACAGATTTTTTTATATTCAATTTTGAAATCTGACATGGGGCTAGACATATTGTCAATTTCCCAGCTGCCCCAAGTCATGTGACTTGTGCTCTGATAAACTTCAATCACTCTTTACTGCTGTACTGCAATTTGGAGTGATATCACCCCCTCCCTTTTTCCCCCCAGCAGCCAAACAAAAGAACAATGGGAAGGTAACCAGATAACAGCTCCCTAACACAAGATAACAGCTGCCTGGTAGATCTAAGAACAACACTCAATAGTAAAAACCCATGTCCCACTGAGGCACATTCAGTTACATTGAGAAGGAAAAACAGCAGCCTGCCAGAAAGCATTTCTCTCCTAAAATGCAGGCACAAGTCACATGACCAGGGGCAGCTGGGAAATTGACAAAATGTCTAGCCCCATGTCAGATTTCAAAATTGAATATAAAAAAATCTGTTTAGGAAATGGATTTCAGTGCAGAATTCTGCTGGAGCAGCGCTATTAACTGATTCATTTTGATATAATTTTTTTCCCATGACAGTATCCCTTTAAGTATCAGAGGGTATGAAACGAGTAAGGCGGGATACCTCGGGGTCTGTATGCATATTTTTTTTTAACATGATTTTTGATTAAAAATCATTTTATATAATATACTACAGAGTTATGGGATAATTTTTGTGGTTTTGCACCTGGTAAGTGCCAGTAAAGAGACACTGGGGTGAGGGCGGAGAATATTAACAGTATGTACTAAATCGAGGAGTCCCCAACATTGCTGGACTATAAAATTTCCTGGAATCCCAATAGATAAGGATAAGTCAAGAAGGTATTTGCTTTTTTCCATTGCTGCTATAGACACCAAACCTCCACCCATTTTATTACCTTGATGATTAACACATTGTTTTTATCAGAACCCCTCTGAGCTCTGCAACTGTCAGAAGGCTGTCAGGGGTCTGGTGCCTGGGGCATTTTTGTGTTTCTCAATATATATTATTATAAACCTATGTAACCGAAGTAATTTTGCTGCAATGTATTTAAATCATAGGGTAAGTTTTAGGCAATTTTCAGCAGTGATTACTGCAGCACTGAAAAACCAAGCCATCTGTACATTACTGTGTGTGTTAAGACATTAGCAGAGTGCATAGATTCCATAAGCTGCTGTATATTCATTCTGTTATTCTTATTTTAATCACTAGAGGGCAATATGCCCACCACACATACAGTATCACATCTTAGTGTATGAGATTGATTTTGGTTCATATGCAAAAAAAAGTTGGTTGAAAGCAAAAAAAATATTATTTTAATTAATATTTGCTTCCTGCAGAGCAATCTATAATCTATGTCAGACACAGCGTCTAGAGTAGGAAATTGTTTTGAAGGACATAATCCTATCTTGTAAATAATTCAGTGTATAAAAATGGTTTAGAAACATGTTACTTAATTGGTCATCCTCCTTAGTTCACTGTTTAAGTTTGTATAATAGAGCCATAGTATTCAAGCCGCTATAAAACTGTAGATTATCTTGGAATAGACAGTAATTACAGTTCTTGTTTAGTGCTAAACAGACGCACCAGAATGCATGGCAAGCCACCCACAAATTTCCCCTAATACCTATACAGTCCTAGTTTCTGTGGTTGCCCTGTAAAACCTGAACAAATTATGAGTAAAATATGGCCCTATAACCCTACTGACACTGCATAAGGCTTTCCATGTTAAAGACATTCCCATGTTCAGTGCTAAAACTCCCAACCCTTCAACTGACCAGCACGTGAGGTTTGACATGATATTGACATAATATTCCAAATTATATTTTCAAAAAGTGCATATTTACTGTCCTCTGGGGTACTTGATGTGTGACTGCACAGATCGCTTTGTCCAGAGCGCCTCTAATTCAGCAAAAACACGTAAAAATATATCCAGCTCAGGGGGCAAGTTCACAGAGACGGCCCTATTTTAAATATAAATCACTATAATGTTGGAATGACTTTACATAATATTATGCCCATTAAAAGTCCAGATGTTGTAGAAATATAAAACCAAAAACAAGCCTATATATGCCCCCAGAAAGGGATATATATAAGAAGCGATTGTTTTTGGATTTACATACGGTTGAGAGACTGTGAAGGGGTCGGCAAGAAATATTCTAAGAGACTGACATTTTTTATTGGGCTGCATTTTGTAAGCTATACATTGTTTTCGTTGTAGAAATATAGCATTGCTGATGGGAGATGCTGAAAGTTGTGTTTCTGCAAGAGCTATGATGCCCATGACATATAGAAAGAGCAAACATGGTTTGGCTAGCTAACTAGCTCCCTCTTCAGGAGGAAGAGTTCATCTCAGCCAGTCCATTACAACTGGCTAAAGTGCTGTGCTACAGAGAAAGTAACAGAAAACAAAGATACTGATCCACAAATGGTGCAATTTTTACCAAAGTTAATGAAACTCAAGCTGGGAGAGTGTTAATGAAATCTGTCCAATCTGGTTTTGGAAATGTCTTCTTTCCCCCACCCTCTAATTCATTGTGTTCCAAAGATTACAAATAAGGGAAACTGAGCCATCATTTCTATCAGGCTAGCTTTACAATCAATCAAAACCAGGATTCCAAGGCACGGAGCTCGTCATTTTGCATCTGAAATCACTTTACTAAAATTAATTTGTTCAAAATGGCAGTTTATTAGATTATATTTTAAAATAGCATTCTGTAGATTAAGGACATTGCACAATCCAACTGATGAATGGCTTTTCATTTATATATATATATATATATATATATATATATATATATATATATATATATATATATATATATATATATATATATATATATATATATATATATATATATATATATATATATATATATACTGGACCAAGGACAGCACTCCTAGGATTTGAAGAATTGGCATACAAAACATATAAATGCACTAAAAGAAAGGTTTATTACTCAACGTTTCGGTTCATCTGGAGTGAAAAACAAACAGAGCACTCCCCCCCACCTCTATTTAACCCTTTCACTGCCAGCCCATTTGGTCACTCGTAAACTTTTATTGCCAGACTGTTTTTGTGCTCTTTCAGTTTTGAGGCCATTCAGTTTACCCAGGTAAACGATATAATGGGTTTTTTTTTCAGGGCAACCTAAGCTTTCAAAATATACTATCCTTTTGATGCAATTCTACTTCTGTAATAAGATATAGGCTTTAAAATGTCAAAAAATTTAAAATTTAAAAAATTAAAAAAAACTAATTTTTCCATAATATAAACAAATATAGTAGAAACATAATTTATTTTATGCATGAAAATACAGCTGATTTGAAAATTCCCATATGAATGCTCCAGAGTAGATTTCTGACTTGTGTGGGTCCATCCTCCCAGCAATACACTCCCAAAATTCAAAGCACTGTTCCAGAAATCTGATCTGTTCAGATTTCAAGGACAAAAAGTCCACTAAAAATAGGTTTTACTTACTATAGCAAACCATACATTTTTGCAATCTAAAATAAGTAAATTTGTCTTTCTACTCCAATCTACCTAGTTAAACTACTTTCCTAAATTTACAGGATTTATAAAATTTTCGGACATTTTTGAAAGCTCAAAGTTATAATTTTGCAGCATCATATCACTCACATATCATTAGGTATGAAGGCCAGGGGTCTGCTGAACAGTTTGATGCCCAATATGCATAGTATGTGGCCTTCAGGGCCCCCAAAATTAAGACACCCTATATGATCTATCATCCTTTGTCATTCCAGCTACTGTAAAATCAACACATTTACTGTATTTCATGTGGGGGTAAAGCTACTACATTGTAGCTTTTTACAACAATGTTCTTAACCGCAAAGCTTTCCTAAAGTTGGCACTTTGTATGAAATTTCTAAAAACCACCTCAAATCTTCCACTTTGCAGCATCTTTTCACCCACATTAACTACCTAGATAAAATCACCTTAAATGTCAAGGCCATTGGTTCACTGAATAGTTTGATGCCCAATGGGCAGAGTTACCTAAGAATGTGACATGTACAGGCTGCAAAATGTACTTTGTGCATACTAATTTGATGACTTATAGCTACACTAATTTATATACAAACCACCAGGTTTACGTGTGATAAAAACTCAAAAAAAGTTAAAAAAAAAACAAAAAACATATATTTTGGGAAAGTACACATAATGACAAATCAAAAATAGATAAAACAGTCTTTCAACACCAAACTACCAAACTGCAAAGCATTCCTAAACTCAGAGGTTTTTCTAAAAATTTCCTAAAAATTTTGCAATTTGCCACATTTATCTCAAACAATGTTTTATATACAAAGACAAAATCACCCTAAATATGAATGCCAGAGGTCTACTGAATACTTGAAAACCAGATAAAAAAAACTTGCATATGAATTTTCTCGTCTGCCAACTCAGCTGCTGCAGACAGAGCCCCCCTGACTGCATATTATGTTTCCTAAAGCTGGCCATAGACGCAAAGAACCGATCGTACGAATCAACGTACGATCGGAACTTTCCCATCTCCCGACCCTCCACTAACCAGATCAGAAGTCTTACCATTCCGATCAAATAAAGTAGTAAAAGAACAGATCAGCCGATGTTCTACCTCTGACAGCAATCGTACAAAAGAAATGTCAGACAAAAACTAGTGACAGTCTCCCACTGAAAATCGTACAATCGGCAATACACGCAGAGATATTATCGGCAGCAGACAGAAATTTTCTAACCTGTCCGATCGACCAAACGACCGATCTCCGCCGGACGAAAAATGTCAGGACTCTCCACACAAGGTCCGAAAATCGTACGAATCAGATTGTTACGTCTATGGCCAGCTTAAGACCCCCTAACTATACAGTCCCCCAGAAAACTATATATTTTTAGAAAGTACACATTCTGACAAATCCAACATAGGTAAATACATAATTTCTACACCAAACTACCAAACTACAAAGCTTTTCTAAACGTAGAGGTATTTACGACATTTCTGAAAATCGCCTAAAAATGTTGCAATTTGCTGCATTTATCTCACACAATGTTTTTAGGGGTAAACAAAACACAAAACAGTAAAATGAATAAGTAAAAAAAAAAACACTGAGTTTTTTGTGTATACGTGTGTGTGTGCACTTCTAAAAGTTGTGTGACAATGTGTAAGTGTGTATAAAAGTGGGCAAAACTGTGCAAAATAAAAAAAAAAAAAGAATGGCATCTTTACTAAAATGTTTGTTTAAAGTTAAACTATACCCCCAAAACGAATACTTAATCAACAGATGTGATTGATTAAGAACTGCAGTCATGTGACCCGTCATGTTTACATGACCATCTTAAAGGTTCCATGTGCTATTACTGATCTATTCAGCAGCCAAGCAGCAACTTTAGGCATTGTGTGGCTTTGCCTCATATTTTATGAGTTTGTAATGCAGCAACAGCTGGTAGACTGATAAATGGAAGACAATATTAATAGGCACAGGCAGCCACTTAGATCCAGCAAATAACAGGATTTCAGAACCCAGTAAGGAAAAATGGAGATCAAGATATCATTCCATGTGGTAGCCCCATAAAGCAGGTCGGATGACTTTCTGACAGATTCAGATGTCTGTTGAATCCAGAAAGGCTGAATTAAGTGTTTTTACATAATTTATCTGTTTTTTTCAAACACAATTTATAGGAGAAACTATAGTTTATTTTAAAAGAGCAATGGATTGAAATCATTTGCCTTCAGGGAGACAGGGATTTATGGCTACTGCAACATAAATTTGCTACTGTTACAGTTGATCCATAGCATCTAATATCTCCCGAATCAATAAGTCATTCCAGTCTGTGCTTGTAACTACAATTCTGCCTTATAAATAAGCTGTAGGAGCTTGATATCTGAAGTGTTGTACCCCTCGGAGTATTAAATGTTATGTATTGGCTCGCTTCAGAGCAATCAATTACTGCTACTTCTCTCAAAGCACTTATGCACAATTCCAGGAGCTGGGCCGGCTTGCTTCCCTGAATACTGATACCTTTTATTGAAGTTATTAAAAAATTACACACAGATGGTGATTAAGAGGATTTTAGTCCATTGGTCCATTCTTTACATTTGATGTGAGTTTAGATCACATTGTTTTTTTCCCCTTAAACACTATAAGGCTCATTGACTAAAGTAAAGCACATTCCGAAAAAAAAATGGCAACTTGCCATATTTAACCCACAATGCAATGCAATTATTTTAGAATGCCAGCATAATTGTGGCTACTAAAATAAAGTGCATACAATTGGAGCAATTAACTAGGTTATCTACAATGCAACTGTTTTCCTACAATCCCAGTGTCATTGCATCTACTGCAATAAACGTTGTGCAACATGTTGTGCCAGATCATTTATAAATTGTGCGCACCTGCAGGGCAATGTGCAGAACTGCCCCAACTTCTTATCCTTTACTTATATGGGGATATATATTACAGAGATTATACATCATTTACAGCAGAGTTTACAATCTAAGGTCCCAATCACATTCACAAACAAGATGGCTAGTTTCATGAATTAACCAGCCTGTGTGTTTTTCAAGTGAAGGAGGGAACCAGAATACTTGAAGGTAATCCTTGGAAGAAAGGAAAAAACATCCAAATTCCTCGCATTTATAGTGACCTGCTACATGTATGGGATCCGTTAGCCAGAAAGCTCAGAATTACACAAAGGTTCCATTCTCCATTTTATCCAAATAATCCAAATTTTTAAAAAGTATTGTTTTTTCTCTGTAATAATAAAACCTTACCTTGTACTTGATCCAAACTAAGATATAATTAATGCTTATTGAAAGCAAAACCAGACTATTGGTATTATTTAACTTATTATTTTAACATCCGTTATCCAGAAAACCCCTGGTCCCAAGCATTCTGGATAAAGGTCCCATACCTGCAGGAATTGAACATAGGACCCCAACAATATAATGACAGCCATTGGCCACCATGCTGCCCTACCTCTAACATTGCTATAATATAAATAAATAATTCTAATTAGGGATTGTGCAATCATACATTAGCCTTAACAATGCAACAGATAAAGGTCTCTGAAAATTTACAGTGTAAAATGAATGGAGAATTATGTATTATTTATTACATTTCTTCTAATTAAAGGAAAACTTCATTTGCACTAACCCATATAAACTTTCTAAAATGTACCTATCATCCCAAAATTGTTTCCCTGCCAGATCTGTGGGTTGACACAGCCAGGAGCCAGGATTATGCCTGAGTGCAATCTCCTGATTTGGGCACATGGGAATATCATGCATGAAGAACTATCCTATGTTAGAGGATAAGTGCAGAGCAGCGAGGAAGTGTACATCACAATATTAACCATTATAGTCTTACAGAGTTGTAAAATGTCAACTGATATGTTGATATGAACTTTATTATCATATGAGCCATATTCAAAAGGTGCATACACAAATTACAAAAAAAAGAAATGATGTAAAAACTAGTGTAAAAATGCTAGTGTATTTATAAAGCTGTGTTGTTGCCCTTAAATGTGAATTAACGGCACATAGCAAGCACAGTTATAATTATAACTTATTATAAAGAGCATAAGAAATTCTTGTATGAAAAGTGGTCTAAATCAGAGGCACGATCAAGATCACAAATCATGGCTACACAAAAGCTAAACCACAGCTTTATAAATGTGATTTTACATTGTATACAATGGCTTCATTTGGAAATGTTTCTGAACAAAAAAAACACCAGCACATCAAATTTCAGGCCTGAACCATTGTTCAGGGCTCACCCCACTCTGGTGTAATCCCAAACTCCCACACATACAGACTATACCAGAATGTGGGCCAAGTACAAGATTAAATAATATCCAAGATATAACGGTAGAGGGTAAAATACTAGACTGTGGCAGTGAGAGTAGTGTGTGGTATGAGGTAAGTAATGGGTAACAGTGGCACAATCACAAGTGTTTACTAGAATTCCCAGCATACTGTACATTGAGTGTAGTAGTTGTTGGCATCTCCAACACATTCCACAACATAGTGTCTTGCCAGGGCCACCTAAATCACTGCTGTATGGCAGTGTAGCAATGCCCAACACGACTATTATAGGTTTGGAGTAGCCAAAACAATACAGCCAGTACAGTGGCCCAGTGAAGATCAGAGCCCAGAGAGCAAAACCTTTATTACTTATTTCTATTTAAGCAGTTACTAACCTGACCACTTGTGATGGTTGGGTAGCCGGGTGCAGGGTACAGCAACAATGCCACACACTAACATTCCTTTTTAAAGGCAAATATGATACCTAGAATCCAGTTACAGGTAAATTATTGAAATGGCTGCTTATTGGAAGCTGTTTCCATTATTTTGTCAACCACCTGCAATTTTGACTGAATGAGTACAGGACTCCACAGCTGTACAACAGAATGACAGAACTCCGCTGCGCATACTACAAGCAAAACCAATCTGTGACTATTTTGTGTAAATTTCGCTATGCACTCTCTCTCTTCACTCCCCTTTTTTAATCCTCTTCTCATATTTATAAACTAATGATCTGATTTATTTCAGGCCAAGACACTGAAAAAGGCCAATAACTGCTGAACATATTTATATCTAAAGATTAACTGATCTGCATCTGATCAAAGAGACAAGTTGATCTGGTTGTGATTACAGCCCATGTTTGTGTAACTGAGGTCACTCATTGTATGTTGCAAAGAACTCTGGTCAACACATGTGCATAGAGTACTTTGACTGCACTGATCTGTGGTGCAAATTAACCCATGGGTTTAACATTCACAACAAAAGGTAAATATATTAAGGCCATGTCAAAATAAGCTATATCAAAAAAAGATCAGCACGGCACTATTTATATTAGAAGCCTGGATAACAGACTCTGGTTTTCTTGATACATAGTATGACAAGATGGTGACAGCTACACTTTGGGGCACATTTACTAAGGGTCGAATTTCGAAGTTAAAAAACTTCGAAATTCGACCATCGAATTTGATACTTAAGTAAAAATCGTTCGATTGATTAAATCGTTTGAATCGAGCGATTCAAGCGATTTTACAAAAAAATACTTTGACTACTCAAAACTTAGCCAAAGTTTATTGGAGGTCCCCCATAGGCTAAACAGCAATTCGGCAGGTTTAAGGTAGCGAAGTGTCAAAGTCAACGTTTTTTAAAGAGACAGTAATTTGAGATTCGAAGTCAAAGTTTTTTTCAATTCAAATCAAATTTTGGCCTATTCGATGGTCAAAGTACCCATAAATTACTTAGAAATTCAAAGTTTTTGAATTCAAAAATTCACTTCCACCCTTAGTAAATGGGCCCCTTTATGTCCATGTTGCTTATCTTGTGTTGAGTTGTAGATGGTAAGACTCCTGTAATCGCGGATATAAATAATGGGGTGATGCACAGCAAAACCAGGCTTTGCAACCACTAAAGACAGCCATATTTCTGATAACGTACAGATCTGCAAGTGACTGCAGTTTGCAGGTATTGTTTCCTTGAAGTTGTGCTCTTGTAGTGATGCACACCAGCACACAAAGCAAACTAAGTTGTGTTCAATAAATGCTCTTAATAATACAACAAAAAAATGTAAATCCCAATGCACAATTGGCTAAGAATGATTAGACAGTAGAGAAGCGCCCAATACCATCACCTCCGCCAACATTTATTAATATGAACGGAAACTGTCACTGCTCACAATAGGGGCCAGAAAATACCTGACACAAGTCATTTGCATTTATGTAAATAACAATAGACATATGTAAGAGTTATCAGACAATTTTCCTCCTGCTGATATACACCTGCGAAATAATGCTAAATGTGCCATTAGCCTACATATTGAAACAAGCATGATGCCTACATGTAAATCATTGTTTGCTTAAACACACCATTTACCCTGTAAAGCAGGGGTGCCCAAAAGGTAGATCAGGATCTATCAGTAGACCTTTAGCTGGTGATCAGTAGATCTCAAGACACTGTCAACAAACAGCTTGTCTAAATCTCCCTCCTATTTCATGCTTTTCATTTAGATATTTATTATGTTAAGGTTACATTAGAAATAGTTGTTTATTAAATATAACAATATACATTTTCTCATAAATTAATATTTAAGTAATATTTTCCATGGAAGAGAATGCTAACAATGTTTTATGGATGTAGATCCTAATGGGACAACATCACTAATAAGTAGATCTTGCATTAGTAAAGTATGGGCACTCCTGCTGTAAAGGAACCTCGCTAATTGCAAAGTACAAGTTGGATTCATTGGTCCAATTAGGTCTTAATTAGATAATGAATTAAAACATATCTAACATAATTTAAAAAATTTGCAAAATACAGATACAATCTGATAAAAAAAAAATCAACTTTAAATTCAAAATTCACAAATTAATCTTTAGAGTATATACAGAACTGCACTTCCTAGTCTGATTCTAATGTTGCTGCACTGTCAGCTTTCTATCAAAATCAACTGCAGGTATGGGATCCGTTATCCGGAAACCCATTATCCAGAAAGTACCGAATTACGTAAAGGCCGTCTCCCATAGACTCCATTATAATCAAATAATCCAAAATGTTAAAAATGATTTCCTTTTTCTTTGTAGTAAGAAAACAGTTGCTTGTACTTGATCCCAACTAAGATATAATTAATCCTCATTGGAAGTAAAACCAGCCTACTGGTTTATTTCATGTTTACATGATTTTCTTGTAGTCTTAAGGTGCGAAGATCCAAATTACAGAAAGACCCGTTATCCGGAAAGCCCCAGGTCCCGATGATTCCGGATAATAGGTCCAATACCTGTACCATGTGCCAAACCACATTCATATGCTGAGGGTCCTAGCAATTATCTCTTTATTACCCCCAAGTGACTGTGAGTTAGAATGTATGAGGCCTCTTGATAATAAATGTTTCTTGTTACATTATGTTTTTTAATTTTTTACATACGCCCAATCTCAAACCAAAAAAAGTAGATTGAAGTGGAATAGGGAGTGATATGATCCCCAGATTAACACATCAATTCTGCAAATTGCAATAGAACCATTACAGTATTTTGCTTATATAATCCCTGTTGGTTCAGCCACCAGATGTTATTTAAAGGGTTTTGTGAGTTGGTTAGATACAGATTTGGGGGAAAGATGATTTTGGAGTAAGTTTGTAGTAAAAACGTTGTTTTTGCCAGAAAATTCGAGGGTTTGATCTTGCTGAATTTGATACTATTAACTGTTATATCAAGTTATTTCAAATTGGTGCATGTTGTACTCCACATTTGTATGAAGAAACTTGATACACCTAATTCACTACAGAGACATTCTGGGATGACAATTTAAAATCACAGTAAGCTGTATTCACTAAATGGATTAAGGCTTTTATGCATTTGATGTGATTCTGACTCCCCTTTTACTGTAGTTAACTGCGCTTTTGTAAATACCCGCCCCCCAAATGTATTAGAGATATCAACTGGAAAGAGATGATTCCACCCAATCCATCAGTGTCAACAACTTGCAGTGGTATAAGCGAGCAGGCAGCAAAGTTCTCCAAAGATGGCCAGAAAGTGGGCTGTACACTGTACAGCAGACCCTATGGTCTGGGTCTCCTTGGTCCCTGCCCCCGTGACTGTAGTCCACCCAATCCTCTAACTGAGAAAAAAGTCAGAACGTTAGTCTTTATTTCTGGTTTGTTGAGTAGGGCAAGCATGTTGCTTAGAGGCTAGTTAAACTGACCTTCTTCTGGAAAAACATTAGGGGGCACATTTACTAAGCTCGAGTAAAGCATTAGAATGAAAAAAATTTAAAAGTTTTTTTTTTGGCTACTTCTACCATCGACTTCGAATCGAACGATAAAATCGTTTGACCATTCAACCATTCGATAGTCTAAGTACTGTCTCTTTAAAAAAACTTTGTCTACCTACTTCGCCACCTTAAACCTACCGAGTACCAAGGACCTTCCCCATAAGCTTTCTAAGTAATTTCTGATCAAAGGAAAATAGTTCGATCGATGGATTAAAATCCTTCGAATCGCTCAAATAGAAGGATTTAATCGTTCGATCGAACGCTTTTTCCTTCGATCGTTCGTAAATGTAAATGCGGTAAATCCCTTCGATTTCTATATTCGAAGTTGAAGGATTTTACTTCGATGGTTACTTCGATGGTCGAATATCGAGGGTTAATTAACCCTCGATATTCGACCCATAGTAAATATGCCCCTATGACTTTTTCTATAATTATATCATAATATCTTAGTAATCAAAAAGAATTACTCCCCCCAATGTTCAACATGTAAATCTATCCTATCCACATTTTACACATACAACAGGCTTTGGTTATAAAGGAAATTCAAAAGACTGTGAAGCATTAGAGTGTTTTTTTTAAATTCCATTTATGATCTAAAAAACAAAAGCAAAGCCCAAAAGACTCCAAAGTGCAGTACATTTAAGCAAAAAGCAGTGCTGTTAATAAAACTCTATAAGATACACACTTTTCCTAAGCAATTTTACTAAGGAGGCTGTTTTATACAACTTTATTACATTTATGCAGCTTTGTTCTATTAAATTCAGTGGACTGAGACTTGAGGTTTACAATTGGAATAAGTTCTGGCATAACTCCGGTGTTCCCATTTTTATAAATAGGCTCACCAAAGCCATTCCATATGGAACCAAATGGGAACCTTGGTGTTATTTTGTTATGCCTCTGTTTTATAAATATGCAACTCATTTTCCACTCATTTTTGGCACTTTTCTGTGTAAAATTCAGAACCCGTGTTTATAAATATGTTCCTATATGTATACAGAGTAAGAGAGAATGTTTGCTCATGGGACAGATTCCATGCTGTGTTGATATTACATTCTCATTATGGGAAGAGGACTGAAACATTGAGTCTGCGTTAAATTTGTGGTTGCTAACTTATATCCCATAAGGACTCTTTTTCTCTCTCTGTGTCTAATGTTTGTATCTGACACTTGGGATAATATATTGTTTCTACATACATGAGTCTCCCACTGTGGACAGTACATATATATTATTTTTTTTAACTAGTCAACTGATACACTGGAGAGGTCTATTGGATTGGTTATAAATAGTATTTAAATGATTACAGAAACCATGTATGCGCTTTATCGTTAACCCTACTGGGTGTTTCTAAAAGACACGTCATTGTAATATACAAATTTTATGGAAGCATCTGCTCTGCACATCTGTAGAAGCCTAACACAATAATGGCTGGAGTGTTTGTGTTTTTTATGTATCATTTGTCCTTTTCGGAAAAAAAAACACTTTTTCAAGGAATTTTATTGATTCTTCTGTCTGGCTGCCATATTGTACTACAGAGACATCCACATCTGTATGTGCAGCAGAAATGGCGAGCAGATTTGACCAGCCACAACATGAAACATTGGATGCCACTGGTGCATTTTTTCTAGCCTATTTTGCACAGAGATACACATGGTTAGACTGTGGTACATGACATTAATGGGAACTCATATCATTCCTTGCTGGGAACTTGTGTGCTCATGACATACTGGAATGTGTTACATCTGCTTATTAAAACTGAGAGTATTATTCAAACTGCTTTGCTTTCTTGCACATGCTTTCCCTAAGGTTTCATATATAAATTTTGGGGTAAAGTGCAAATATATACACGAATATATATAATATATATATATATATATTCTTTTATTGTATATATTTTTTTTTTTTTTGCTTCTTACCAGTTCAATGCAACTTCTGGGTAAAATGCAACTTCTGGGTAAAATGCAACTTCCCTTGATCTGATACACAGTCTAAACAACAAAGTAGTACCTACTGTAGGTACCTGACTGATATGCAATTTTAAAATATATTTGAAAAAAAAACAATCCTCTCTGGGGGTCCAAAAAAAGTTTCTGCTGAGTTGGGGGAGCAGTGCCAGGGCTGCTGGTTTCTAGATTGAATGTGTGCCTAAGGACAAAGCAAGAACTGGGGCAAAAGAAAGATATGTACTAGCAAACAGGATTATACTTTATAAGACACATGCAGGAAGGCAAGGTAAGTACAGAGCACAGGCAGATATTTAAGTCTGACAAAGGTCCAACTCAAAATAAAACATGTCCTAGGTCAAAGTCCAGGCAAAGGTCAGGGCAGGCAGTATTCTCATAAAGTTAAGAATGAGGCCAATAGCCAGAAATATAGGCAGGCCAGAATCAGCAGCAAGGACACAGAGGCCCAGACCTAAGGTGGCACTAATTAAAGGGTGAGATGATGCCCAGCCTCACATGTAAGTTTGCTTACTTCCAGAGCACTAGGGACTAGACACACAAGTGATTTTGCCTGTTATTTGAATCTACACCCACCCTGTCCTATGTGCTCAGGTCAGTGTCGGACTGGCCCGGCGGGAATACCGGAAAAAAACCCGGTGGGCCCGACCCTCGTGGGCCCCTGCCGGGCCAGAACCCTTCTGTAGATATTTCCAATCGGGAAAAAAAAAAATTTTTTTTCCGGTGATGCGCAGAGCCGCCTGCGCATGCACGACAAACGGCGCTGTTGCGCATGCGTGCCGAGCGGTGTCGATGTTGCGCATGCGCGCCGAATGCCACTGTTGCTGGGCCGACGCGTCTTAGTAGGGGGGCCGGACCAGGTTGTAGTAACCGACCCAGTCCGACCCTGGCTCAGGTTGTAGTAACAAAGGATGAACATGCACGCGAACCTGTGGCAGGGAGGGGTCGGTGGAGAATGCTCTAACTAGAATTCTGTCCCTGAACAGTTGGTTCAGGAATATTGGTGACTACTTACAAGAACAGGCAGAGTTGAGCTGCAACACCGAATTTCACACCACTCTCAAAAGTTGGTGGGAGCACAGTTATGTTTTTGTATGTACAAGTGTTTTGCCTTCATTGTGTTTTGTTCCTAAAGAAGGTGCTGCAGAATGCCAAAAAGTTCAAAGAGTTCAAATAAAAGAGTATTTGTCCTTGTTTTATTCCTCTATTTAGGTGTGGTGTATAAATCTGACACACAAAAGTCATTTTTTGGAGAATTATATTTTTTTATAGATAATTTTGTATTATTTTGTAGTGTAGATTTTAAGATGTAAGCTAATTTATTAGGGTTTATCATCATGCTTGTTAAACCTGAAATTGTTCCCTGCGAAAAACAAATTATGCAGTTTGGCAGCTGGGCAATCCAAATCACTGACTCATGCTGGAATCAGTTTGTAAGAACAGGGGAATCACTAACTGACACCTCCCTCGCCCTAACAATTTTCACCTGGTAAAACTATTTACTTCTGCTATCGGCCTTGGGTTTGCAGCACAATGGAGTTGTTTACAGCAGGAAACAAACACTAAGATAAAACAGTAAGTATCTCCAAATGCTATTAGGGAAAAAATATCAAAGACTTACTGTGAAACAGATTTCCTAAGCAATTTGCTCCATTTTTATTGCTGTAAGAGTTCCCCTTTAAGGACAGCCATTTGCAGATGGTAATGAAAACCTGCGTTCATCACAGCCTGTAATTGGCAGTGGATTAAAAAAAAGGAAATATCATTCACAGACATCAATGCATCACATAAGCCAATGAGAAAGTACATTCAGTCTATCAATGATTGCCAGCAGAGATGTGCAAAATGTTTAAAATTCTACAATGTTTGGTGGTTTATTGCTTGGCAAATAATGGTAATTAAAACTGTTTTTTTTGCACAACAAGCTGTGTCAGGATTTATCCCAGATATAAATAAATGCTCCATTATAGCGTATTTATATATATACATTATAGGGTAGTGGCTTCTTCAGGCTACAGCACACATGGCATTTTTACCACTGCTTAGTTTGCTGGACAATAATCTCTTCATTGCAATTTCCCGTTGAAAAGACAAAAAATGCTATGCCTAAAGCAAATGGTGGTGATAGGTAGACTCCACAAAGTGAGAATACACAAGCTACGCAAACATGTCTCCCCCCCATCAGCTGTCATTGCTAGAGCATTTTCTCATTCTTAAAATGGAAAATAGTAAGGGGTGAACAATAGTTACAGGAGAATTCAGGACATTTATTACAATTAGTCATCTCAAAACACAGCTAACAATAGTTTCACTCATCTGTGACTTGGGCTAGTGGCCTCATTTAGTATTGTAAGTACAACGGCTGGATACGCACACCATTCATTAAGCAGTAGCATCTATGTGTATAAGGTGTAAAGTAGAGTAAGCAAAGCTATTGCACGGACAATTATTGAGTTCTCTTTCTGCACTTCACTTCATTCCAATTAGAAGAAAGGAGGTCCTGGCTAAATATTTGGAAGAGGTTTTTTACAGTGAGAGCTGTGAAGATGTGGAATTCTCTCCCTGAATCAGTTGTACAGGCTGATACATTAGATAGCTTTAAGAAGGAGTTGGAAGTCTTTTTAGCAAATGAGGGAATACAGGGTTATGGGAGATAGCTCATAGTCCAAGTTGATCCAGGGACTGGTTTGATTGCCAACTTGGGGTCAGGAAGGAATTCTTTCCACATCTGAAGCCAATTGGAGAGGCTTCAAATGGGGGATTTTGCCTTTCTCTGGCAACTAGCAGTTAGACAGGTTATATATAGACTTAAAGAGGTGAACTTGAAGGACATGTCTTTTTTCAGCCTAATTTATATATATAAATCACATTCAATGGAGGGCAGAACTGTATTTAGGTTCAGTGCTGCCCTAGGCATTAGACCTCAGCCCATTCCCTTCTGCTGCAGTTAATGCATGCATAGATCATACCAATCCCTGGAAAACAGGTAGCCTCCCCCTCAGCTCTGCCACTGGATTTACCCCCAAGTATCCAGCAGCAAGCTGGGGGAATTTCTTTTGCCTTTTTTTTTTTATTTACCATGTACACACCTCTAGGATGCCCCTAAAGCTTCCACTATAGGCATGTCCTACCAGTGACTAAATAGTAAATATGGTTCTAAATGAGGGACACTCCTGTGTTCCCATGTCCTAATCATGTGACCCCCATTTTCTTTTCATTATTGAGCCATAATACTGGAAAAGTATTTAATACTTAATACTAATAAAAGAAAAGGAAAAACTCCCCAATAAACTCTAGTGGGCAGAAATACCATGACAAATATTGTAAAATGTGTCCATTAGCTTTACCAAGTAGTAAAGAGTCAACTAGAAAATCATAAGAAGGGTGAAATGTAAAATTAAAGTGTGTAATATCTATGGTGCACAGTAGTGACGTATTTCCCATGCTGATACGTATTCCCTAGTAATGGATGGTATAATGAACGAGCTAAACCAGCAAAACATGTCTTTTGTCCCACAGGGTTATAATGAAAAGCTCTAAAATCAACATACCGTATATACTCGAGTATAAGCCGTCCCGAGTATAAGCCGAGGTACCTAATTTTACCTCCAAAAACTGGGAAAGCTTATTGACTCGAGTATAAGCCTAGGGTGAGAAATGCAGCAGCTTCTGGTAAGTTTCAATCAAAAAATTGAGGGTTTCTGCTCCCATTGGAGGTGCCGGCGTCTCGTTTTTGGATGCCATCGACCATTCTTGGATGCCGGCGAATATTCTTGAAGACTATTCTTGGAGGCCGGCGACTATTCTTAGACACCGGCAACCATTTTTGCGCTTGACCCGATTATAAGCCGAGGTAGAGTTTTTCAGCATATTTTGGGGGCTGAAAAACTCTGCTTATACTCAAGTACATACGGTAAGTGATAACGGGACTTTTAGCTCTGCCCTTATGTTTCCATATACAGCTATGGAACCTATTATCCAGAATACTTGGGACCTGGGTTTTTCCAGATATTTTCGTAATTTCTATAATTTGAGCCTCCATACTGTGTCTACTAAAAAAAATCATATAAACATGAAATAATATCAATGGTATTGCCTTGCCTCCAATAAAATTGTGAATTATTTGATTAAAATGGGAGATGTCCTTCCCATAATTCAGAGCTTTCTGGATAATGGGTTTCTGGATACCTGTATCATACCTGTATCAGTATTTAGTAAAAATAATGACCCTATATTAAATATAAAAGATCGTTTGATGCCAGTGAGAATAGAAATAATTAGATCACTTCTTTTGATGTTGATGCAGGACAACAATAATAAATACAGCAACATTCCAGCTCTTGCTAATCACGGTATAGTTTCTTAAATAAATAATTCCTTGTGGCTTTCTAATTAGCTGAATATTCAAGGTGCTAAAGATGTCATCGTTCTTGATTGGATTTAACATGCATGAGACATGGCTTGTTAGTAAATGAAAACAGAAGGAAGCATCTGTTCCAAAATATCTAAAATGTTACACTAAAGAGCCAGCTCACCTTAAAAGGATACAAGAGTATGATGCAGAAAGGAGAAATGTTGAACCTTTTGTTCAGCAGTTCTTTTATTTGCACCTTTAGTAGCTGTCTGGTTGCTAGAGTCCAATTTACTTTAGCAACCATATTGTAGCTTACAGAAAAATAGTTCTGTGGATGTCAGGGTCAGTGACCCCCAACAACCAGAATTGCAGGTTGAAAGGAAGTAGAAGAGGAAATAATAACATTAAAAAGCTATAAAAAAAAAATCCAAAATGTTTCCAGATGTATCACCATTATGTTGGAGAGTGAAGTAGATATGCTGCATACATGGTGGTCCTGTGAAACAAATAAAACCCCATTGGTCTACCATAATAAAGCTTCTTGAAATCCTGACATACATTCAGCTTTAAGGAACAAATCCCTTGAAATTCTTCTTATTATTTTAACAGCTTTAAACTCAAACACCAACAGATACTAACCTGCTCATTATGTAGTGCCCTTAAATTTACATATTGAGTCAGCACTTCCATTAGAATGTAGCAGAAAACAAGCATACACAAAGCTGGCGAGACCTTTATGAATTCTGGATATAACTCAAATAATATATATAATGTTATCTAAGGTGTAGTAAACAGATATACAATTACTCCATAAATAATACCGCAGTAAACTGTATTTTTTATTTTTATTTTTTTTATTTTGTATTTATTTTTATTTTATTATTTTGAGATATCAGCTATTTATGTATGGCTATACATATGGCTGTTTTCAAAAACTGCACACAAACGTTTTTCTCCATGCGGCCCAGAATATATTTATAGAAACACTAATGTTCTGCTTTGATGCCTGTACATTTACTGTGTGCCAGAAATTACAGCTCATTTACCTTGAATCTGGACAAAAACATTGCAGTGATTTCTGCACATAATGAGAATAAACAATGTAGCCACTAGCCACAACAAGAGTAAACCAGGCATTTTTGAAATTTGAGATTTATCAGGTTACTAATGACATGTGTTGGCTGTTTTGATCTGAGCAGCCTGCAAATCTCTACCAATGTCAGAATGTGTGAATGTGCAAGAAGGGCTGTGTTTCTTTTCCTGTGATGCCCACCATTGCTGGTGCTTAATGTGTTTCTCTACAAATGTGTAACTTCTCCCTGTGTTGTTAGATTCAGTGGCAGAATAAACGGTAGTGCTTGTGAATGCATGTGATTTTGCTCCTGCATATGTTTTCCTGCTGTTCTGCACTGAGCAATGCTGAGCCTGAGAAATTGTGTGCACCGCTGTTTGTACAAGTATGTGTAATAATCCTGCGTATAGACCTCCTCCCATTTTGGCACTCTCTACGTTTAAGTGTTGTGAATTAAATAAACTTTCTTTACTTCCTGCATGTAACTGCCATCAGTGCTTCAATGGAACTCCAAAACAGACAATTCTATTGCTGCCGCTCCCAAACACAATGCTTTAGATTGATGTCATGGTACATGTTCTTGTGAGTGTGGTTTTTTGGTTTCTGTTTATATATATATATATATATATATATATATATATATATATATATATATATATATATATATATATATATATATATATATATATATATATATATATATTCCACAAGATAACTGCACTCCAAGGAAAATCTTGTGGAATATTCGTTTGTGTTTGGGACTGGCACCCAGGTTTAATTATTACCCTCATGGTCGTGCACTCCATTATACATTTTTCTAATATATCCAGAACAGACACTTTTCTTCTCTTTAAGACATTTTATTTACACACAGGGGTGACCATTTCAGGATACAAAACAAATCATAAAAATAAATCCTGCCCACTGGGCGCTACCTTTACACATGAAGAGTTCCCATACTAAACTGGGCCCCTTGTAGACTACCAGTAAGCAAACACATAAGTAGGGGTCACCCCTGTACTCACAATTCTCCTGGGGAATTTCTCAGCCTCCTCGCTTTTCTCAGTCAGACAGCCTCTCTGTCACTTGCTGTCACCTCTCTCTGCACCTTGCAGTGGCAAGTGGCACCCCCAGCCCTGTGGGAGTTCCTCACACAGACAGGTCTCCTTCCTGCTCTGTGTCCTGCTCTGAGAGAGCTTCCTAACAGCCTCATTAGAACTAAATACCTTTCCACAGGACAGCCTTCTGTTTTAGCTTGTGGCTGATTCAGGTGTTTTATCACCCATTTAGTAGCCCAAGAGTGTGGATGATTTACATTAAAGTCAATTCATATCTGGTTTATTATTTTTACCTATACAATTTGGTGTTTTCTCTTTTAGCCTATGAGTAAGTGCCCCAACAGGCATGAAACACGTTAGGTTTCTGTCCAATATGTCCTAATAAATATTTTGTATTTTTTTAAATTATTGGCCCTTCATTCTTTTGGAGGAACTCACAATTATTGGAATGTTTTTCTCTATGAGATTAATTTTAAAGCACTGCATCATAAGAACAAGAAGACAGTATCAGTGGTTATTTTTCATTCTCTGGATGGGGAAGTGCTAGAGTGCTATGGGGCTCAAGATTACACCTATTGTCGGACTGGGACACCAGGTGCCCACCAAAAATCCTTAGACTAGGGGCCCACCCAAAAACCTTTAGACCAGGGGACCACTCTAAGTATTATTTTCTTCCTCTCCTCACTCAAACTCTATTCTCGTATTCTCTTTTCATTACATACTATAACCTATTATTCCATCTATTTCGCCTCTTTATTCTCATAGAAAAAAGGAATGGCCATGAAATAAGCCAAATGCTTAGAAGCAGGAGGGCCCACTGACACCTGGGTCCACAGGGAGTTTTCCTGATATCCCTGTGGGCTAGTCCACCTCTGATCACACCTGTAGGTGCTCACTCAACAAATACCTGCACCAGATCAAAAATCTAGAGAATGGTGCAGACATCAAGCTTCCTAACTTGCACATGCCTACACCCACCCACCCATGTTGTATAAAGGGCTGCCTAATACAGTGCTCCATTCAGTTTGCAAGCAGCAGGTTTCTGCACTCCAAAAAGTAGTGCAGAGACCAACAGAAATACAGGAACTAGAAAACTCAGTTTTCTAATTGTAAAAAAAAATGGCCATTATCTTGTTTTACACTTTGCATTCTTCTTCCTAAAAGACACCTATTGTGTATTTTTAATCACACTCACATATACTGTATATATATATATTTAAAAAAAACACACATACACTCGAATATTCTCATAAATTTATACCAGGCATTGACCACTGAAATGAATATGCTATGGACTGAGAGTTCAAGGCTTGGGGAGCCTTACCTTGCTGTTATATCTTATGGTCCACAATATGCGCTGTTTATACAGATGGACTTTATACAATTAATAGACAATTCTCACATCTAAGATTTTATCATATTAATTTAGGTTTAGGAGCATTTGGGAAAAAAATATTTAGTAACCGACTGTGGAATCAGTATGTTCCAAAAACATAAGGACAAAAAAGGTTTTGGAATATTTCGAAATAGCTATTCCCTTTCTGTTCTAAGAGATTAGACTGAAGTACATCCTGATCTTGTAGAGTAAATGTTTAAAATGAAATGTTTATCCTATTTCAGTCCATCTAATTTCACTGTTATCCTATCAATCAGAAAGGCTTGTTCCAGAAAAGTAAACACAAAGTACAGTCTATAAAAAGAATGACACCGAAAAGATTTGCAGAATAAAATATAACAGAATTGTGTGTGTTTAATTAGGTATAATTGAAAATATAAATAATAAATGTAGTTCTTAACACATACAGCTACAACTTTTTCATAAAAATGATGAACTTATAACTTACTGTATAATGAAGCGTTAAACGTTCCCAAGTTACAGTTGTACAGGTATGGAATCCATTATCTTTACGGGAAGGTCATCTCCCATAGACTTTTAAAACAATTCTCATTTAAAAATTATTAGCTTTCTCTCTGTAATAATGAAACCATACCTTGTACTTGATCCTGACTAAGCTATAATTAATCCTTATTGGAAGCAAAACAATTCTATTGGGTTTAATTAATGTTTAAATTACTTTTAGCAGATTTAAGGAATGGGGATACAAATTACGGAAAGGTCCCTTATCTGGAAAACCTCAGGCCCCCAGCATTCTGGATAACAGGTACCATACCTTTACAATACTAATACTTTAAGCCAGGCTATAAGCGATGAGTGGACTGACTTAAAACTTGTGGGACCTGCAGGTTTACCTGGGCCAAGAAAGTGAACCCCAGGTGTGGGTTCAGCTGGGAGGTTGGTCAAACTTCAAACCCCTCTCCTTTGGTGATTTAATAGTACTGACCCCTCCCCTTTAGAGGCTGATTATTCCCATATATAAGTCATCATGTGGGAGTCTGGCCTGGTGCAGGTCATAAAGTAGAAGAGGACTACGAGCTGGTTTGAGTGTGGGTTTGGATTTACTGAAGTAGTTCTGACCCAGTGATCCTATTGCCTATACATGGGTCATACGTTTTTTTGCGGATGTGCCTCCCATGCTTTAGATACAGGGGTTATATTTCTGTTTACAGGCAAAGGCTGAGAACAACAATCATCATAGCACAACACAACACAACACAAAAGGCTCCTTGAGGGATTGAAACACCTTCATGCAGCCAGTTACTTAAAGGAACAGTTCAGTGTGAAAATAAAAACTGTGTAAATAAATAGGCTGTGCAAAATAAAACATGTTTCTAATATAGTAAGTTAGCCAAATATGTAATATATAAAGGCTGGAGTGAACAGATGTCTAATAAAACAGCCAGAATCCAACTTCCTGCTTTTCAGCTCTATAACTCTGAGTTAGTCAGTGACTTGAAGGGGGGCCACATGGTACATTTCTGTTCAGTGAGTTTGTAATTGACCCTCAACATTCAGCTCAGATTCAAAAGCAACAGACATGACCCATGTGGCCCCCACTCAAGTTTCTGATTGGTTACTGCTTGGTAACCAGGGTAACCAGTCAGTGTAAACCAAGCAGGAAGTAGTGTTGTAGCTGTAATATTACACATCCAGCCACTACAGCCTTTATACATTACATTTTTGGCTAACTAACTACATTAGAAACATTTTTTATTTTGCACAGCCTATCTATTTACCCAGTTTTTATTTTTACACTGAACAATTCCTTTAAGCCAACTTCACTAACATTGCAAAATATACCTTCTGCACCAGACATACTCTGTCAAAGTTATCTATTGGGGAGGTTTGATTTTTCTGCTTATTGAGGACCGCATCATCTAGGTGTTGAGATGCGGCACTCATCCCATTGGCGCCCATTCTCTTCATTGCAATCCAATCGTTCAGCCCTAGGACCAAACGTTCAGATTAAGTTTATATCGCCCTGCAGTTGAACAAACAGTGTTCATTTGCTAACAAACAAAAAGTAAATATAGCTGTTCAATCAACACTGGTGATCTCTTGTGTATTTCCTACAACCATAACTCAGCCAGTTGTGCCGAAAGGCAATTATTAGGGCCCTTGTATGTGGGGAAAGCACTTTCAAAATATTAAAGGGGAACTCCACACAAACATAACTTAAGCTTTTTGAAAAGTAAACATAATTTCAAGCAACTTTGCAATATAAATCAATTAAAAAATATGCAGACTTTTCATGATTTTTAATGGTTTGCAACAGTTCCCTAAGCCTAGCCCCCTGCTCTACTGCTGATCTGTCTGACTACTTTGCTGAGCTGACTGACTACTGTCACTTTGTATCAGCAGCCAGCTGTCCTTAGCCTGCATCTGCATCCTCTAAACCCCACAATTCCCTACACACGTGATTTCAATAAGGAATTTAGTCATACGTTTTGAAGATAACGATGATGGGTATATTAGGGGTTTCTGTGTTATGTGGGCCTCTTTATTAAATTTTGGTTTGGAAGCCGGAGTTCCCCTTTAAGATTAAGGCGTTAAAATGAAAGATTCTTGTCAGCCTGGGAAAATATATAGGGACTATAGGGAAAATAATTGTTTTTACATATGCTACTTAGCCACCCCAAATGTAACAAAAGGCACTAAGTTTGCCCAGGAGCAGTAACCCATAGCAACCCACAGCCTTTTATTACATAACCCGCTTAGTCAGGCAGCCAGAACACTGCTTGTACATGCAGCTCTGAAAGAAAGCAGACTTCTATTCACAAGTATCAACCACAAGCTGGGATAGAGAGATAATATAGAAGTAATAAGAGTCTGTCTCCTGTAGTAATAAAACAGGGATAAATAGATTTATATAAAAAAGTAATAACATTCCAAACAGTCTAATCAAAAAATGTGAATTTAGGAACATGTTTGATTAATCTGGAATCGGAGTCCCAATACAGTAATAATCAAGATGCTGCTCTGCCAAATAACCTCATTCTGTTTTAAAGTGTTTTTTTATTTCTACTTGAAACTAGTTGTAGTACTGGATGTGTTATGTGTTATGCTTTTACTCTTCTTTCCTTCCATATGTTCTACACTTGAATGGTCTTCTATTGGGTATACCATATAGTGCACCAATTCCTTGCACTGTATCGCCTCTATTTCAATGATTAATTATCCATCTAGGAAAGACAACAAATTAAATAGCAAATAATTGAAACGGTCCTACATAGTTAAAGTAATTACACAGAATTATCTGGAATTCTGTTGTAAAGGCTCCATTTTAATAACATAATTCACATTTGAAATTATTTAATTTTTCTTACAGACAGGGGAGTGACCGAGTGGCTGGAAGCCCGAGAGGCCGTCTGGGAAAAAGAGGAGGATCCAGGAAGAGCCTGGGTTTGGAGTCAATTGCAAGGGGTTGCAAGAGAGAAAGGTTATAAAATCTCCCCTGCTGCAGCATCCAGCCAGAACCAGTGTGTGTGGGACTGTCCAAGAGTGCAGACAGGCTGCTGTTTCATGCTATGCAGTTTTAGTTGACAGTTTTGCATCTCTAGATGTACAGAGAGAGCCCATTCTGTTCCCTGCCAAGCTGCTAGAGACTCAGGTGGTGACTGGTGAGATTTGTCCTACTGCTGAGCTGCCTGTAACCTCCAGGCACCAAAAGGTGCCTTAATTTAGGGTCAGGTTTCATGTCACACTTTTTGTTGCCACCCCGGTAAAACACCTGCCAAGGCAGGGGCCTGTATTACAAATTTACCAGCAATGTAGCTGCGGGTAAATTTGTAATAAACCTAACAAAAGCCCGTTGCCTGCCCCCAGCCTGGTCAAAACTAACCTTTTTACTGCCGGCTACTTGTCAAACGCGCGTCGTGGCTCCACCCCCTTTGACGACACGACCTGCCCAGTCAATCCCGCACCGTGGCTCTGCCCCCTTTATCATCACAGCCCGCCCACTTTGCCATCAGGGCCCGCCCTTTTATTGCCACCCCCTCCACCAGCCGGTGGAGATTTTTTTAAAAGGTGGCAACCCTAGTCACACTATGTGACCTGAATGAATCCAGACTCCTGGACTATTTACAACCCACCCTAATTCATTGTATTATCTCTACATTTGATCTCTATCTATCTGTAACTTCCTAATTTATTGCATGAATACCTTTCACTGATCTAACAGTATATATGCTGTGCCTTTCTAGCTTTCATTTGTATTTTGCCTGACGAAGGGCCCTTGGTGCTCCGAAAGCTTGCAATGTATTTTTATTGTTAGCCAATATAGGTTTCATTTCTACAATATTTGTTGTATTTGTTTTTTTATTTGTTATTTTTGCTACTGGCTAACTCGGTACCACAGTTTGTTTTTTTTGTAGAAACAGTGAAACTATGTTTGGTCCTTGTAAGGCAGATAATTAGATTGCAAGTGCACAGATAATACCTGCTGCTAACAAAACCCCTTACCTTGCCTATATCCGTAACTGTTGCATTGACCTGTGAGCAGGGGTGATCCTGGCCCCTCCACCACCTGAGGCAGCTTGCTGCAGTCGCACCTTCCCCACACAAAGTCAGTGGAGGGGACACTAGTGCAGAGAGCACAATTGCTCTCTCTGCACTAGGAAAGCCAAATTTCTGGTTTGAAAACAGGAAATTACCAGGAGCAGCATTTTTGCCGCCCCTGGTAACTAGTGGGGTGCTGCCTGGGTGCAGTCACTGTGATGGATTTCAGTGCAGAAATGCAAAATCTCGCTTTTCCACAAGGTAAGGGACATATTGCTGCATAGGGGCTGATTTATGGCTTGCAGATTCAGAAGATCAAGTTTTAGCCCCTTTTGGCATATGCCAAAGGGGAAGGGAGAGGTTTGTATAGTGATATACAAAGATGGAAAGCATGTTCAGTACAAGCCCAATTAATTATACTGTTCAATAAAGCCCCTTTAAGCTTCTGCTATCCCAGTGCCAATACATTGGCCATACTGTACTTTGGATGGTTCCACCATTGCACTTAATGTTCAGCATTTCAAGATTGGTCCAAGTGCATCTCTGCATCCAAGTACTGTAACTGTGTGAGGGCAAATGCTAGATGTACAATGGAAAAGGTTCAGAGGGACAGCAGTCAGAATGGGGGTGTGGTGCTGGGGGAAAAGAAGGCCACTGTAAATAAGCCCTGGTGATTCCTGCAGGAGGCTTCAGTTTGTTTACAAATATAGGAGAGCGTGGATCTGATCTACTAACAAAGGGGCCCCAGTGCAGTTACCAATAGGAAGCAATCAGCAATTAGTGTTGATTAGACTACTAACACTTTAGAAAACTAAAGTAACGGTATGATGAGTTGCTATAGGTAATTGTGCTTCTGCATCCTAAGCATAACAATATGATTACTGTATAATAAGGAAAATATTTATAGGCTATTATAGGTGTAACAAGTAGCATATTATAATACAAGTATTTTCCCTAAACATTTGCCTAGGCTGATAAGGATATTTCATTTTAAATCCTTAATCTTCATATTTTGCAAGCACTTTCCTCATATGGAAGGGCCCTAATAATTGCGTTTTGGCAAAACTGGCCAAGTTATTGTTGTATTAAATACACAAGAGATCACCAGTGTTGATTGAACAGCTATATTTACCTTTTGTTTATTAGTAAATGATCCCTGTTTGTTAAAAACAAGAAGGGGATTAGAAAACATTTAAAATGTAAACATTTTTCTAAATGTAAAAGTCTACTGAGCCATCACGGAATGTACCCTAAGGTTAGAAGCTTCGATAAAATGACACGTTTGATTCAGCTCTTAAATTAATATGAAAAACTTTATTAAACATATGTTTTTCTTCTGGCTGGTGAAGACTACACAATTTATTTAGATGTCACTTGCAAAAATGCCGGCGCCCCTCTGGAAAGGATGTGGAAGGGGCATCAAACTGAGAAAGTGCTGTGTGTTTGGGATAGAATCCTACAATGTCATGTAGGTTCCTTTGGTGGAAGGGTTTAGGATATGTAGGTTCCTTTGGTGGAAGGGTTTAGGATAGATCCAAGTGATTTAGGAAAAGAAGAGTCCAACACATGAGCTTGGGTAGGAGTTAAACTACAGCTCTGGTTCTCCCTGCAGGTTTAGGAGGTGATGTAATAAGTAAGTATTATGACAGATTCCCAGTATTGTTTCTATAGTAGGGCAGGTTAGAAACTACTATAGGAAGTATTCATGGGGTAAGTGATAGAGAATGAATGTGAAATGTAGGCATATATGCCCACGTAGTTCCCAAGAAGCTGGCTGTCTTGATGGGATAATTCTGAAGAATTTCGTGTGTGCCTCTAGCTTAAAAAACTTATGGCATTTAAAGATTTTGGGACAACTTAATGCTCACATGGTTTACTTGCACATATTAAACTCAACAGGAATATGATTACAGCATTAAATTAGAAATGAACCCTGGTCATTTTTTCTACTGTAGCAAAAGCTATTGGAAAAAAAACCAGAAAAGCTCAAAAATGCATTGCCCTTCTTTTTAAACAGGCAACATCTTCCTAAAATAAACAAAGCTGGGCGTGACAATGCCGTTGTTGTGTACACTCTGTTCTGCGAAGTCTTTAACTCCATTCACAGGATGTACTGCATTAAAACAATATGTCCCAGAGCAACACACCAGAGGATTATCAATGCATTTCCTCAAAATCCCCAAAAGGAGTTCTATGATCCCATAACAAATACAGTAAATAGCTGGTTTGCTTGTAAGAGGCTCAAGATGAAGGCTTGGAGATCAGTCCTGGACTATACATTGTATCCCTAAAAATCCTTTAGGTCTGCTAACACAGAGAACGTTTTTTCTCCTGGATATGACAAATATGACAGTTCCTCTTAAACTGCCAATTGTACAGTGATACAGTGACCCTGGGATAAACAAAGATCAACAAATCAAAATGACTTCCGCTGCACTTAAAGGGATACTGTCATGGGAAAAAATGTTTTTTTCAAAATGAATCAGTTAATAGTGCTGCTCCAGCAGAATTCTGCACTGAAATCCATTTCTCAAAAGAGCAAACTGATTTTTTGTATTCAATTTTGAAATCTGACATGTGACATGGGGATAGACATTTTGTCAATTTCCCAGCTGCCCCAAGTCATGTGACTTGTGCTCTGATAAACTTCAATCACTCTTTACTGCTGTACTGCAAGTTGGAGTGATATCACCCCCTCCCTTTTCCCCCCCAGCAGCCAAACAAAAGAACAATGGGAAGGTAACCAGATAGCAGCTCCCTAACACAAGATAACAGCTGCCTGGTAGATCTAAGAACAGCACTCAATAGTAAAAACCCATGTCCCACTGAGACACATTCAGTTACATTGAGAAGGAAAAACAGCAGCCTGCCAGAAAGCATTTCTCTCCTAAAGTGCAGGCACAAGTCACATGACCAGGGGCAGCTGGGAAATTGACAAAATGTCTAGCCCCATGTCACATTTCAAAATTGAATATAAAAAAATCTGTTTGCTCTTTTGAAAAATTTCAGTGCAGAATTCTGCTGGAGTAGCACTATTAACTGATGCGTTTTGAAAAAAAACATGTTTTCCGATGACAGGATCCCTTTAAATATTAAAATTAGAACAAGAATTCAAAACTATTGATCTCACCGCTTGTTTGAAGACGTGTTTTTTCCACAATAGAGTTCGTTTTAATCATTCAGGTAATAATCAGAAAAAAATACTAACTTTAAGAACATGTGGAAAAGAGCTGGACAATGTGGGGGTGAAAACTTTGCTTTTAAAAGGAAATTATTTTTTTTAAAAAATGATTAAAAACAGCTGGGTAAATATAATGAAGACAGACAACACATTTCTTTTCCAATGTACAATATGTGTTGCTGCATCTGCAATGAAGCATGAGGGAGTCATAGAGAATCATAAATTCTCTTGTAAATCAAGTGTTTTTAGACTGTTATCCTTCCAGGTCTATTCTTGCTACAGTGCCTGCGCCAAAACTAAATACATTTTAAAAGTTAACCCTCTGTCTTGAAAAGGTATAAAACAAACTGAAAAAAAAATGTTTTGGATATTTATGGACAATAAATGTTATAAAGCAGGGTCCAGAGTTACAAGCATATGGGAGAAAAGGATTAACCTTTCCTAGGATGGAAGGAACCTGGGTAAGTGCAGGTGTGACTGTGGAGAGGAAGGAATCCATACTGGCCCAGGGTAGTTATGGAAGTTATTCCCTAGTTTAAAAAAAAAGGAAAGAATCCAGTACTATTATGCTTTATTTATAGTGCTGGTATATTCTGCAGTGCTTTACAGAGATTATGTATCACTCCCGTCAGTCCCTGTATGAGTGGAGCTTACCATATATGTCCCTATCTCATTCACTTGCACTGTGGTGTAAATTCATGGCCCATATGCCATGAGCCTAAGGCTAATGGCACACGTGGTGTTTCCTTCACTAGCCGGTGGAGAAAAAGCTGATTTGACCACATGCATCTCAGTAAGGGGTCCGTTTACTAAAGTGCGTTAAAAATATTCGCACAATTTATAGACAGAATTTTCGCCAAATATGTTATCGCCAGTTTACTAACCTGCGGTAAATCTAAATTTGCAAATTTTCTTGCGCAAGAATAATTGTTCGCCAGTTATCGCATTCGCTGAAAATAACGCTACGTACATATTAACGCCTGGTTTACTAAACAGCGAAATGTGCTATAGACAAAATTAACGCCAGAATATTCGCAAACTTTTACCGCCACCTATGTAGTGGCGTAAAAGTATTTTTTTCGCCAGAAAATTCTCAAGGGGCAGCAAATATCCCATAATAATGGGTTTTTTTACCTATAATTCAGGAGACAGATCTGTAGCTATTGCTGACAGGATGTTTTGGCTTCTGCTTCTATCTGGTGCAACAGCAGCAGTTTCAGCTCAGAGTCGTATTATTGGCAGCGGCATCAAAGTCCAAGGATTCGTCAGCCTCTACGCTTTTTTGGTTTCATTGTGATTGGCTACATTAAACTGTGCATTTCTATGAAGCAAAGAGATTGACTGGTATGATTTCTTGTTCATATGATTCTATTGGCAGAAGGGTTTATATGATGCAGACATGTTTGATTGGTGTTACTCTGGTAATGTTGTTGGATGGTATAATCATCAGTCAATAAAGTTTATAAATTTTGAAGATGCATTTCTGGCCATAAATGTCACAGTAAAAATTTGCCATAATAACCGCCATAAAACAAGACTATTTTATAGCATAAATATTCGCAAAAACTTAATTTTTCGCCAGAAAATTCGCAACTCGCTAAAATTACCGCTAACGTAAGCTGGTTCCTTAATGTAGTTACCGCAAGTGATCGCAATGACTTCTGAGCGCATCGCTGTTTAGTAAACTTAGTCGCTGCGAATATTCTGGCGTAAAAATATTCTCAGCGATAACATGCGGAAACTTAAATTATATATATATATATATATTATATATATACCAGTTTGGTAAGATTCTTTAATATGCCACTTAATTTAATATAAATTATCTGTTGCTTAAATATTCATTTTGGTGGTAAATATTTCCTTTAAGGTATTCTGATAGAATCACTCAAAACAAGGAAGTTTACAATATACCTGCAATATTTTTTTCTTACAGCTGTAAAGATAAACAATACAGTGTCTTCCCCTCTAACAGGCAGCCTTAGAGAGCGCTACACAAGTTGGTCAATAAAATTAGACAGTCGGGGGTTGCCCTGTTCTCTCAATGCAGCTGGAGCCCGTCAGCTCAAAGACTTCACAGAGATCTACAAGCATACTTGCTTCCGATTGGCTCCTGCTGCACATGGCGAACTGTGCTGTAGGAGACCTATCGGATTACCGCAGAAGCAAAGCAGTGGCTTTCTGAGGCTGCCTGTTAAAGCTGAAGACAACGAGTCGTTCAGAAGAAGTAAGAAAAAAAAATAATGCGTGTATAGTGGAAACTTCCTTGTTTTTAGGGATTCTATCAGAATCCCTTAACTTACTGGAATGGCTTTACATCCCCTTTAAAGGAATTCTGTCAGGTGATTTTTTTTTTTTTAAATTCTTTTTTAAAAATGTATCAGTTAATAGTGCTGCTCCAGCAGAATTCTGCACAGAAATCGATTTTTCGAAAGAGCAAACAGATTTTATTTTATATATTTAATTCTAAAATCTGACATGGGCCTAGACGTTGTTGTTAGTTTCCCAGGTACCCTCATCCATGTGACTTGTGTTAACTTCAATCACTCTTTATTGCTGCACTGCAAGTTGGAGTGGTCACCCCCCTCCCCAGCAGCCAATCATCAGAACCAATGTTGGACTGGCTCACCGGGATACCAGGAAAACTCCCGGTGGGCCCTGGTGTCTGTGGGCCCTTGTGCTGCTAAACATTTGGCCTATTTCATGGCCATTCCCTATTTCTTTGAGAACAAAGAGGCTAAAATGATGGAATAATAGATTATAGTATGTATGTATAAAGACTAGGAGAATAGAGGTTGAGTGAGGAGAAGAAGAATATGGTTCTTTGGTGGGCCCCTGGTCTAAGGTTTTTGGGTGGGCCCTTGGTGTCCCAGTCTGACACTGAGCAGAACAATGGGAAGGTAAACAGATATTAGCTTCCTAACACAAAATAACAGCTCTCTGGTAGAATAGCACACAATAGTAAAAATCCAACTCCTACTGCGACTCCTTCAGTTACATTGAGTTGGAGAAACAATATCTTATCTGATCAGTTCCATCATGAAGTGCTGGCTCTTTCTGAAAGCTCAGGGTCAGGCAAAATGACCTGAGATGGCTGCCTACCCACCAATATTACAACAAAATAAATATCCACTTGTTGTTGGTTCAGGAATAAAATATTATATGGTAGAGTGAATTATTTGTCCTTGGACTTGGTCATCAATGAAACCTGCCTACTCACATGGGGGTTAGTGGCCAGTAGTGGCATTCATTTTGCAATTTTCTACAATACATAAAGGGTGTCTGTATGGAGTGCACAGCAATAATATAAAATAGCTACATATTCTAATTTCACTGTCAGTATGAGTACCACCTTGGTGCGTAGTACATGGTACAGGTATAAGATCCGTTATCCGGAAACCCGTTATCCAGAAAGCTCAGAATTACGGAAAGATTGTTGCCCATAGACACAATTATAATCAAATATTTAAACATTTTTAAAAGTTATTCCTTTGTCTCTCTAATAATAAAAGAGTACCTTGTGTTTTATCCCAACTAAGATATAATTAATCCTTATTGGAAGCAAAACCAGCCTATTGGGTTTATTTAATGTTCACATGATTTTCTAGTAGACTTAAGGTATGAAGATCCAAATTACAGAAAGATCTCTTATCCGGAAAACCCCCAGTCCTGAGCATTCTGGATAACCGGTCCCATACCCGTAGATACAGATTTATATAGCCAGCATGTCTTATATAGGTCATGAACAGTATTTAATGTTAGTTATTCTAAAAAAACAGCTGAGCATGATTATTCAATAAGTCAGTTGCTTTAGTATACGACAGGTATAATATCGATTATCCTGAATGCTCAGGACCTGGGCTTTCTGTATAAGGGATCTTTTTGTAATTAGGATCACCATTACACAAACCCAATAGGATTTTTTTGCCACTGATATGGATTCATGCAGCTTAGTTACCATCAAGGAAAAGGTACCATTTTATTATTACAGAGAAAAAGGAAATTATTTAAAAAAAAAATAGAATTATTGGCTTGTGATGGGGTCTATGGGAGATGGCCTTCCTGTAATTGGGAATTTTGTGAATAAAGGGGGTTTTGAATAAGAAATCCCATACCTGTACTAGATCCTGTATATCTATTCAGTTTAATAAATAAGCCTGTCTCTTGTACCTGCACATATGCATAGTAATTAAAAAAACTAGTATGGGGGTTCAATATAATATAATAATATATATTATAAGAAATAATACATAAAATAATAATAAATCAAGACTTGGCTAATAAAGTCTAATTTAACAGGAAGAAAACTTACATTTTACAGACCTTTTACAGCAAATCGGCTCCATACAATGTTACAAAGTGTAATTGATAACACATGCTGTTGTACATATGTATTTTATAACAAGAAACAAGAGCATTTCATTTTAACAACTTTTTTTTTTCTCTCAAGCTGGACATTTTTAACATTTTTTCAACTCTAATAAAACATAGGTGAGGGAAAACTGCAGGAAGAATTATTCTGACATTCTGCTGAAAAGGACTACAGGCGATTTTATATCTTTTTTTCAACTTCTGGAAAACTATTTGATTCATATCTGAAAATGTCTTTGACATATGAATATATATATATATATTAGGGGTGGTTTTATTGGGGTTGTACGTTTGTGAATCCGTCCAAGCCAACAGATCAGGCTCTGTTAAAATGGAGAGAGCACTCAGTTGGCCACCTCAGACAGACTCCCCCAGGAAAGGTAATCATGTGTATAGCTTGCATGGGACATGCAACATCTGTAAAGAAAATGTTACTTGCTGTTTGAAATGTAGCAGTGTAGGACTGGCCATACCAGGGATGATGTTGTTGGCCAGTTTAAATAAATTGCAATATATGGACAAACAATACCTGTTTTGTTTAAAGGGCAATGCATTTTTTAGTAGTTTAAGGCATAAAATATCTCAATGTCCTAAATATATTGATAATGGGTTGAGTGCAGAGGACCTCTTGTAATTGTATATATATATATATATATATAGTAAGTTAGGTTGAAAAAATACACATGTCCATCAAGTTCAACCTTTTAACTTTTTTTAACCTGCCTAATGCCAGTTGATTCAGAGGAAGACAAAAAAAAAAACCATTTGAAGCCTCTCCAATTTGCCTCAGAGGGGGATAAATTCCTCCCTGACTCCAAGATGGCAATCAGACTAGTCCCTGCATCAACTTGTACTATGAGCTATTTCCCATAACCCTGTATTCCCTCACTTACTAAAAAGCAATCCAACCCCTTCTTAAAGCTATCTAATGTATCAGCCTGTACCACTGATTCAGGGAGAGAATTCCACATCTTCACAGCTCTCACTGTAAAAAAAATACCTTCCAAATATTTAGGCAGAACCTCTTTTCTTGTAATCGGAATGGGTGACCTTGTGTCAGCTGGAAAGACCTACTGGTAAATAAAGCATTAGCGAGATTATTATATGATCCCCTTATATATTTATACAGTAGTTATCATATCACCCCTTAAGCGCCTCTTCTCCAGTGTGAACATCCCCAACTTGGCAAGTCTGCAGACTGAACTGATTTATGTGTAGCCATGCAGCATGCATCTAGATTAATTGCTAACTAGCCATGCAGCATATGGATTTGATATGTGGCCGGTATTAAAGGGAGGAGGTGAAAACCCTACCTGTGTACAATGTATCACATAATTCCTGTAAGAAAGACTTGCCACAACCTGCCATTCACCAAAATGAACAGGAATTTGCACTTATGTTGGTAGAAGCAGTAGATGCTCAAGCTGAGCAGTGAGTCACCAAAGTCACCAAAGTTATCAAAGTCACTCGTGTTGTCATTTATTAAGGATTTCAATTCAATATAGACCCTGTGTAGAAACTGACCTTTGTTTAATCTTTTGGAAAGTAAAATCATTTTGTTGTTGTTTAAACAGTTTTCCTTGAAGCATGTTATCTACCTGGAAATATGAATATTATTCACCTTCCCTTCTTTCTATAGGGCTCCAACAGGGCAAGCTGTTAGGCATGAAATGATGCTGAGCACACTTATGCCTGTATGGAGCCCACATGTACAAGGGTTTTTTAGGGACTTTGCCCCAAATTGGTGTGAGTTTCCTGTACAACCTGCTTAAGTCCGTTTTACTTCTACCATTTGTTGTTTTGGGGGCCGATTCACTAAGGGTCGAATATCGAGGGTTAATTAACCCTCGATATTTGACTAGGAATTAAAATCCTTCGACTTCAAATATCGAAGTCGAAGGATTTAGCGCAGATAGTTTGATCGAACGATCGAAGGATAATTCCTTCAATCAAACGATTAAATCCTTCGAATCAAACGATTCGAAGGATTTAAATCCAACGATCGAAGGAATATCCTTCGATCAAAAAAAGTTAGCCAAGCCTATGAGGACCTTCCCCCTAGGCTAACATTGAGTTCGGTAGCTTTTAGATGGCGAACTAGGGGGTCGAAGTTTTTTTTAAAGAGACAGTACTTCGACTATCAAATGGTTGAATAGTCGAACGATTTTTACTTCGAATCCTTCGATTCGAAGTCGAAGGTCGAAGTAGCCCATTCAATGGTCGAAGTAGCCCAAAAAAACTTTGAAATTCGAAGTTTTTTACCTTCGAATTCTTCACTCGAAGTTAGTGAATCGGCCCCTTGGTGTCTGTCCAGTTTTTCAGCCTTGCATATTTGCAGTCAAGGGGACTGCCCTAAACTTCAGCCTTTGTGAGTACAGGTATGGGATCTGTTATGCGTAAACCTGACATCCATAAAGCTCTGAATTACAGAAAGGCCATCTACCATAGACTCCATTTTATCCAAATAATCCAAATGATTTTTTAAAAAATTAATTTCCTTTTTCTCTGTAATAATAATAAACCAGTAGCTTGTACTTGATCCAAACTAAGATATAATGAATCCTTATTGGAAGCAAAATCAGCCTATTGGGTGTATTAAATGTTTACACGATTCTCTAGTAAACTTAAGGTATGAAGATCCAAATTAATGAAAGAAAGGTCGGACTAGCCCATCGGGATACCAGGAAAACTCCCGGTGGGCCCAGGTGTCAGTGGGCCTCTTGCTTCTAACCATTTGGCCTATTTCATGGTCATTTCTTAAGCATAATGGAAGAATAGAGTATAGTAAGTAGATATAAAAGACTAGGAGAATAAAGAGGTTAAGTGAGTAGAGGAGGAATAATAGTTTGGAAAGTGGGCCCATGGGCTAAGGTTTTCTGGTGGGCCCCTGGCATCCCAGTCCAACACTGTGTCCCTAGCATTCTGGATAAAAGGTCCCATACCTGTACTCTGCCAATTGCTACCTGCCCTAATTTTTGGCCTGGACACTGACTATATCTTCTGCTTTTACTTTGAACCTACATGAGCACTACAACCCTACTTTTTTGCTCCTGTCAGTCTTGTGAACTGAAGGGAGTTGGATTTTGTTAGATATCACCTTTTCGACTAAAAATGGGTACTGGTGAACCTTCATCTTTTTTGAAGGTGTCACACTAAAATGTGAAATTATAGTTCACCAAAAAAAAAAAAAAAACACTTTCTATTCATTCATATGGGATTTTTAGAAGTGTATTTAGCAAATGGTGGACCCTAACTTTCACCCGTGAATCAATACATTTCTAAAAATCCCATAGGAATGAATAGAAAGTGGTGCATTTTTCTGTAGTAAACTCTAATTTCGAGAAATCTGCCCCTAAATGTAGATTTGAGGATCAGTCATACCATACCCTTTTTTTTTTTTTTTTACAGTTAATTTAATTCCATTTTGGATATGTGGTACTGACATACTCAATGTTTATTTAAAGCAATGTTTGTTTGGCCTATTTGGAGTTTCCATTGTGCATTAAATATTTCTGAATTGTACAAATACTCCAAAATTTCAGAATTCAAATAAACCCACTATAACAGCAAGAACCAAAACAGCAGAACAAAGGATCAAAAGTCAGAAAAAAATCCTTTTAAAGTCAAGAGAATGCAGTTAGAGCCAAGAATAATAGCAGTGTTTGTATACCAAAATAGCCTACCAAAACAAGTCCCTCTCCTGCGGCTCTGAAGGCAAGAAACACAACAGTTTATGGAGGGGAGCAAGGCATGGGGAATCAGTGATCATAATTACAAAAAGAAAGACAAAATGTACTACTATTCATTTGGGCCTAAGCTTTTTCAAGTCAACCACAGAACTCAGAATCCAGTTATCTGCCCAGAACACCAACTTCCTGAATCTGAGGACAATTCTGACACACGGTAGTTCACACATCACAGTTCTAGCCATTGGACTCACTGACTGTAGTATCCCGCCTGGGCTTGAAACAGTGACCTGATGTTTCCACCTCTACCCTATCAGAGCAGACAGCTAAGGTCCTGCTTCACTGCTAATGGTATCCCTGTATATTCAAGTAGTGATGGCCTGTTTCACCTGTTGTTAATCTGGACCCAGGTGATCAGTATTATCCATCAGCCTGGCTATAAAATCCCCTGCTCTCCACTGACTAGCTGCCTGTGCTCTATTCCCTGTAATTGGAGTTCCTTTGACCCCTGTTGTGTGACTTCCTGGTTCTGATCATGGCATGTTTGTGGCCTTGAGTTTGCTTCACAATTCAGCTCCTGTTATTTGTTCTGACCCGGCCTGTCTGACTACGTCCAGCTCCTCCTTACCGGCTACTTACACAGAGTATACATCTGGCGCCATTGCCTGCCCCTGTGGGAGTACTGGATTCTCACGTGGTAAGTCCTGGCTGCACCCGAGTAGATATATATATATATATATATATATATATATATATATAGATATATATAGATATATATAGATATATATATATATATATATGTTACTTTTGTTATTTTACTATAGGGGTATTTTAAGGGGATTATGTAGTAGGCTTAAACTGCTGCTCAAAAATACTGCCTTGTACACAGAGTTGGCACTGAATAACTTTTGTGACTATTTGGGATTCATCTGAATCCACAAATCCTTTATGGAAATTTGGCCGAATATGAATCCTAATGTGCATATGCAAATTACGATTCAGATTCGGTTCGCCCAGGCACAATGATTTGGCCGAATCCAAATCCTGCTGAAAAAGACCGAATTCCCGAATCCTGGATTCAGTGCATCCCTACTTTATTGCCCTTGTGCAGGAATTAGAACTTAAGCTCATAGACTGCTTTAACAATTTTCTAGGTTAGAAGAAGAAGAAGAATTTGTGAATGATGATCATGTTCATAAGTATAAAAGCATGTGTAGTTGCTAGAAGATCGCTTTGTTTGCAAGGCGTAAAAAACAGTTATTGGATAAGGTGAACTCGTGGGTTGAGTAAAGCAAGGTTATTGGTCTGAGCGTTGCTGAAGGCATTGGCTGCCAGGAGTTAATATTGTGCTATAGAGAAATCTGATTGTGGGTTGGTATGATGAACATTGCTTTTCTCTTTAATGGAATCCTCTGAGGACTGTAATGCAAGAGGACATTGAAAGCATGACTCAGCTGAGGGAAACAAGCCAGCTCTCTGTGTAAGACTGGAAGGGGATATATTTGAATTTAATATCGCACCAGAATTTTCCCATGGACATTCAGGGCAGACAATTTTCTGGCATCACCGCTACTTCAAAATAAATTACTCTGTTTAATGACCGCACAAAAACTGTTTAAAACAAGTCACTAATAAAAAAAAAAAGTGTTTAAATCTGTGTTCTACAGTGTGTTCTGCAACCCAGTAACAATTGCACTTGTTGGCAATGTCCATATTCTGCGGTTACTGTGAGTTTTCAGTTTTGCAAACCCACTGAATATAATAGGAATATAAGAAGATATCATGTTTCAGTCCCTTGCTAACACTGTTATATGAATATCACAAACAAGTTGGCTAGTAATACAATTAAACATATTGCTGCAGAACAACACAATATCCTCACACTGTGTTTCACTACAATTGCCATCCTCTGCCTAAAGGTGCAAATATACAGAATTGGAAAGTGATGTGGCATGAAAGTGTTTTAGACCTAAACCACAATTACCAGTCCTCTAATCATCTCCCAGCAGAGTCTTGTTGTCATAGAAACTAATTTGATTAATTGCTACCATGTTGTATTTGATTTTAAAAGGATAGTTTAGAACATTACAGGAATGTTTCTGGCGGGCCAAGTTTTCCTATAGACAAACAGTTACGAGGCTTGGTATAAATTAAGCGATTTCTTGATTGAACAGAAAAGGTTGTTACACAAAAAATCTTATCAAGTGACAGCATCTTGGATTATACAGTATATGAGAGAAACTGATACAATAGTGCAGTTAAGAAGAATTGGAGACATTTTGTTTGAGAGACTAAATAAGACTAACGAATAAAGCTAGAAATGCCACGTTTTATATACAGGAATGGGACCTGTTAGCCAGAATGCTCGGGACCTGAGGTTTTCTGGATAACAAATCATGCCTTAAGTCTACTAGAAAATCATCTAAATATTAAATAAATCCAATAGGCTAGTTTTGCCTCCAATAAGCATTAATTATGTCTTAGTTGGGATCAAGTACAAGGTACTGTTTTATTATTACTGAGAAAAAGGAAATCACTTTTAATTTGAGTTATTTGGATACAATGGAGTCTAAGGGAGCTGGCCTTCCCGTAATTCAGAGTTTTCTGGATAATGGGTTTCCAGATAACAGATCCTATAACTTTACTAATTATTGTACCAGCCTAAAGGTTCAGCATCTCTATAGTAGTAATGATCAAAGTTGTCACAGGAGTTTCCCATCTTGGACTTTGTTAAGAGTGTCAGTGACATGCACATGCTCAGTGTGCTCTGGGCAGTTGTTGAGAAGCAAAGCTTAGGGGTTGTATCAAGCAGAAAATTAGTTTTATGATGCTACAGAATCGATTATTACATTCTTGTGTTAATATGGCTGGTTTCTGAGCTGCCTTGCACTGGTACAGAACCACAAAACATATAAACGTATAACACGTATGTCCTACTTATTTAGTTAAGCTTAAGATCTCCTTTAAAGGGCACCTGTCACCCCCAATTGTTTTTCTTACCAGAGGTGCAGGCTAATAGAGCCTGCACTTCAGTTGGGGGAAGCAATAGGTTTTTGTTTTTTATTTTTAAATAGCCCCTGCAAGCATTAGGCTGTCTGCATCAGGAGGGAGCTCCCTGCCATGTTGTCAGGCCCAGACTGGCAATCTGTGGGTTCTGGCAAATGCCAGAGGGACTGCTGTAAGGTCCCATAGAAAGTCACCATCCAGTGGGCTGGTGGAGGACTTATTGGGCCTCTGTGACTTGGAATGCCAGGGCCTATTTTGACTCCCAGTCCAGACCTGCATGTTGTGTAGCACTTGTGGCATAATGAGAGCTTCTCTAGGTGCACTTGTTATGCACATTTGCGTGAAGTCACACTCATGCCTATAAAGAGCAAAAGCAGTAGCACAAAGTCTCTGTGTCTCATATGACTACAAGCTTACTCCCAATGTGAGTAGTCTAGCACTCAGTAAGGTCATTTAAAGAAAAAAAAATATTAGCCAGTGAATTAAACAAGGTGAGGGTGACAGGTGCCCTTTGAAATGACATTAAGGGGGGGTTATTTACTAAAAATCCGAATTTATCTCATAATATGAATAAAAATAGCTCAACCAAACTTTTGTGCTCTATTTTAGCTTATTTATTAATAAATAAACAGAAATGAAAAGACCAGTAATATAAAAAAAATTAAAAAATTTGTTTTTACTTAACGGAAAAAAAAAACACCAAGGCAGTTTTAACTTTAAATGCGCAAAGTCTTTATTAAGAGATTACTTACCGATTCTCTGCTTGCGCTCCTCTTTAGAAACGGTGACAGGGCCATCATGCGGCGCTCGATTTTTCCTCCTTGACTTCTATAGGAGATAGCCTGGGAGGAGAAATCGAGTACCGCATGATGGATCATCGCCCTGTCGCCGTTTCTTAAGAGGAGCGCAAGCAGAAAATAAGTAATTTCTTAATAAAGACACATTTAAAGTTAAAACTGCCTTGGTGTTTTTTTTTGTTAAGTAAAAATGAATTTTTTTAAAAAAAAAAAATGTTTTCGTGTTACTGGTCCTTTAATCGGATCATTTTTCGGGCTTTTTTCACAAATCCGTTGATTGTTTTTTTGAGTTTTCTGAAAAGTTCAGATTTTCGGGCTAAACCCAGTGCAGACCAAAATAACTTCAAATTGGGAATAGATGCCTCTCCCATTAACATATACACAGTACATGACCTCGACAGGTCTGAGATGGCAGGTTTTCTGATCTGGCTTTATGCAGTATTGGGGAAAAATAAATCTTGATAAATTCTAGTATTTTTTTCCACAAAAAAAAGTTTTTGCCAAAAAAAGTTAGATGAGAAAAATTCAAGTCTAGTAAATAAAAGTATGACAAATTCATAAAAGCCTTTAAATGCAGGCAGGTTTGTACACTTCAGCATTGCGTTGTCCTTAAATGTACCACTGTTATTATATCAGGAATCCAGGATGACTAGTTACGCATCACAATCAACAATTTAATTCACTTACACAAATTTCAGGCTAAATCCACTTTTGTGAGTTCCTCTCTATGTCTAGAAACCCATAGAAACCAATCAGCAAGCAGTTGGATAGCCATGAAAACTAGACACTCATATTTATCAACACATTTGCAATCGGGCAGCATCCCACAGCAGTTAATTAATCTTTAGCCTTTATCAAACAGCTTCAGGGAGATGAATTAAAGCAAACTTGATTGCAGCAACTGATCTTTCTATTGTTCAATCATATTTGCCCTGAACACAAATCATAGTACTGTTCCCTATATCATAGGATGAAAAGGAGTCATTGCTGTCTGCCACCAGGGCCTAAAGGACTCCTAAGCAAGAAATCAGAAAAGTAGTGAAAAACACATTATGCAGCTTGGGAAAGTTGTACATTGTATATTTTGGTCTCAGCCCCCCGAATTAAGTTATGTTTGTGTTTTAATTTAAATATTTAGGAAATACACTGGTGAGCTCAGTAAGGGAGCAGTCTGTTTGGTTTCTAGAGAGGTGCGGCCACTCTGGAGAACACTGGCTACTGGCCTTGGCTAATATATATTTTTAAAGTAGGAGCAATCAGATCGTGTGCTATTTCCAAGAAATTATTACTATAGTGATACAACTTGCAGGCTCGCCTAACTGCTGTTACAAATGAACATCATCAGCATACATAGCAAGATTCATATTTGTTTTCATTACCCTATAATCTGTTTGTAACAGGGATGAGCTGAATCCAATACTAAGATATGTCTCACAATGCTTTTAAATACATACAACCTATTCATGACTAAAATGGTCTATAAAAATTTATATTTTTGTGAAAGCTGAACTGAAATGCAGATAACTATCAGGCAATTTCAGGATGGGTCTATAGGGGACTTTGGCACTGTACTTTTGGGGTACTTAAAAAAATATCAATCCCAAAACCACCCCATTAGACATTACCCTAAACCAGTAAAAGCTCATTAAACCAGTAAAGGCTTCACTGTGATTTGCAGCTAAGGGATAAAACATATTGGCCAACTTTTACAGTATGTGGTCTTTCTACAAATGGCCTGTAGATGTCACTGTGCCCAGACTTATACTGTGCATACTTCCCGACAGCTTAAAAGTGAACGTTATTGTTGTGTAATGGCTGCATGAGTCTCTGCTAATAAAGCACTGTTATACTCATCCTCGGCTACCCAAAACATAACACAGTATAACTGTATCAGCCCTAGCACCCCCTGCTACTGACTATGAAAGGTGTTATTAGGTGTTACAAATTGGCTGCTAGGATTTCAAATCTAAATACACTAGATTCTTCCTCATTAGTGGTCAATAGCAAAGTGAAAGGTTTCTGATGAAAGGTTGTAAGTTGGCTGAACCTTTATTTTTAGACACAAATTCACATTAGAGAAGTGGACTAAGCCCATGATGATCATGCTGGACTTTGAGAACATGTAACAAGAAGATTAACCTACAGTTAGGCCCATAAATCTTTGGACAGAGACAACTTTTTTTCTAATTTTGGTTCTGTACATTACCACAATGAATTTTAAATGAAACAACTCAGATGCGATTGAACTGCAGACTTTCAGATTATATTCAGTGGGTTAAACAAAAAGATTGCAAAAAAATGTGAGGCACTAAAGCCTTTTTTTAACTTAATCACTTAATTTCAGGGGCTCAAAAGCAAATTGGAGAAATTAAAAAACTGAAAATAAAATGTTCATTTCTAATACTTGGTTGAAAACCCTTTGCTGGCAATGACAGCCTGAAGTCTTAAACTTATGGTCATCACCAGATTCTGGATTTCCTCCTTTTTAATGCTCTGCCAGGCCTTTACTGCAGCGGCTTTCAGTTGCTGTTTGTTTGTGGGCCTTTCTGTCCGAAGTTTAGGGGGTTATTTACTAAACTCCGAATGCAAACATCCCAAAAAATGTGTGATTTTTTTTTAAAATCGGACATTTAGAAAATCATGCATTTTTCGGAATCTATTAAACCCCAAGGATGGAAAAGTCAGAATCAGAAAGTCCAGCATCTCAGACCTATTGAAGTTGTATATAAGTCAATGGGAGAAGTCCCAATGATTTTTTGATGTGCGCTGGGTTTCGTGCAATGCCCCGAAGTTTTCAGCGTTTTTGGCCAAAAAGCATAAGAAATCAGGGTTTTCGGGTGAAAAATCTGAAAAAATCATTAAAATCAGATTTTTTTTTTCAGGCAAAGCAAATTTTCGGGAAAATGTAATAATAAATAAGCATAAAAAAACGGAGCAGATTTGATCTGAGTTTGTAGCCAAAATGTTGAGATAAAATCGGACTTTGATAAATAACCGTAGTCTTCTAACTAGTCTTCAGCAAGTGAAATCCATGCTCAATTGGGTTCAGATCAGGTGACTGACTTGGCCATTTAAGAATATTCCACTTCTTTGCTTTAATAAACTCCTGGGCTGCTTTGGTTGTATGTTTTGGGTCATTATGAAACGCCTCCCAATCAATTTGACTGCATTCTGCTAAGAAAGGGAGCCCCCCTGAAAGACTTACCTGTCAAAATTTGACCCAGAAGATTGACAGGTTGTAGAGATCGAGCTACTGAAGAGTAACTTGATTATTACTTAAATGATACAGAATTTTTAATCGATTATATTTAGAAAGTGTCTTATTTCAGGGAGATGAAGCTTATGGTACATTTTTGCGATAGATTCCCTTTAACATGACTGCCCAAGAGCATAGCATATTGTCCCCGCAGAACTTGACCAGCATATTACGATGGAAGCAATACGATGGCGTGGAGGTATCAGAGTATGGTAAAGGCTTACTAGTACAGGTATGGGACCTGTTATCCAGATTGCTTGGGACCTGGGGTATTCTGGATAAAGGGTCTTTACATAATTTGGCTACTAATACATTAAATAAACCCAGTTTGTGCAATGGGCTTACCTTGACTACCAGAAAATAAATGTGTTAGTTTCTTTTCTAGAAGCATTAATGCTTTGGGCTGGAAATTCTTGTTTTTCAATCTTATTTATTTTTATCTCTGTGCCTCCTTATTTTTTAATTCGTAGAACACGGTGTGAGCGCACAACCTCGCCTTCCCTTTTCAGTGGCCTGGTGCACAATCCTCTGGGGAGACGGCACTCCCACGATTTCCAATGTAAAGCAGAACAAGGAGAGATCGGCACACAGGAACAATTGCAACATGGGGTAAACCCCTAGGTGTTTATTGTGTCATAGTTTGCACAACGTTTCGGGGGCACGCCCCTTCGTCCTTATTTTTTAAAACATTTGCATTGCATGTATCACAAAATATTAATCATGAAAGATGCATGGAGTCGGTACTGTATGTAAACTGTATGTCAGGCAGAAGATAATTGAGGGTCAGACAGAGACAACTGTTGGTCCCTGCGTAGGATTATAATTTAGGCCCCAAACTGTCTCTACTCAGTAGCAGTCTCCACCTTAGGCTGATGTTGAGGCACGGCTCTCTGGCTGACACGCCACATTTACAAGAACAGTACACACCTAACTGTTGTTTTGCTAACAATCTTGGTAGTTGAGCCAAAAATATATTGAGGCATTCTGTTACCCAGGCAGCTGTAACAAAGAAATGGCCACTGTAAGGCTTCACGTATTTCTTTTGGCAGGCTGATTGTCTATTGCATTTTGGTTTCTATGCGTGTTGAAAAATACAAGTTTAAAAAAAAAAAAGTTCAAATTCCCGGAGTTTCGCTGATATTGAAAGTTGGCACTTCCTCTCTAATCCCTGCACCAGCCAGGAACCTTTCAGCAACTTGTCCCAGCATCAGACAATATAACATTGGCAAGGCTACATAATCATTAGGTAACAAAAAACTATAAGGATATGCCTTTTGGTTTCTACCCACTTATGTAGGTGTACAAAATAATATTTCATTCTCCTGTCCCAAAACTTGTCAGAACTATGCAAAAAAAAAGAAGAAAAAACACTATTCCAATATTTTGAATTATGTCATATGATGCTAGTATTACAGCATAATAAATCTATCAGCCACATAAATCAAATTCCCAACAGACATGCAGTTTTAAAAATTGTTCAAGATGTCATGTTCTCTTCAGCTCCACCCAAGTTCTGAATTCCTTTCCCAGTCACCATGTCCCAGTACCTCAATGGAGGCAGAAACCAAACTCTTCAGATTAAAAAAAAAAAAAAAACTTGCACGGACTAAAAGCCTGGCCAACAAATATACAGAAAATTGATAATTCCAATAACCAATTTAATTCATGCATGAAAATAGTATAATTATATGAGGTAACTGTATAATATGCTATCTTTTTAAAATTAGACATGTAAGTTGTTCTCTTGTTTAATTTCCTAGAATTTTGCTCTTTTATAACTGGGAGAAGAGTGGCAATGCCAAAAACAGTGTATAAGCAACACAATAAACATTTGCACATGCCTGTGATAACCCTGTATATGATATCGGTACAGGGCACAGCCAACATCATTTTGGTTCATGATGGCCACAAGTCAGTTCGTATGGTTCTTCACAACACCAAACTATCTCCTTGCTTGTTACTGCAAATACTGTAGTATGGACTGGTAACTCAAATTCTGTTCAAATTGTAAAGAAGATAAAGCACTGACTTAATTCTGAATGGCACACCAATTTTCCAAAAATGCTTTGTAAGTAAAATATGCAATTTATCTATAATAGGACTTGCATTCATACTTTTCTTTCACAAGAAAATGTATGAAAAAGTAATTGAAACAATAATTTTCAACATTAGTGAGAGAGAGAGAGAGAGAGAGAGAGAGAGAGAGAGAGAGAGAGAGAGAGAGAGAGAGAGAGAGAGAGAGAGAGAGAGAGAGAGAGAGAGAGAGAGAGAGAGAGAGAGAGAGAAAACAAAGAAGTCAAGATGGTGGATCCCCAACACTGCTCTTGTAGGAATTGAGTTGCTCTTGTACAGGTAGCTGACATAATTCTGGTAATGGTTTCTAACCACATCACACTCAGCCTAGTTTGTGATTAGCTGTATTGATTCTGTAAGGGGAGGGTAACCAATTCATAAACAAACACTATCACGATATGGAAATTAACATATGTTTAACAATTCATCAGTTTTTGTAATATTTAATGAAAATGTTTTTAGGAGTGAATGATTGGGGTCACAAAAAAAAAGCTATTTGAAAAATCAGGGACATTACTTAGCTATAGGCATTGGGAAGTCAACAACACAAGACCTATGGTCTGTGGCTCTGCAGCCTGAAGTATCCCCAAACATCATTAGCCTGATGACAGTGAACTCCAATTTCATCAAATAGCTACAGTAACAGTACCCTAAAACTCATTAGCCTATAGTGTTCCCAAAGTCAAATTCAATACGATAGCCTCAACAAGCCATTATATAGCTTACAGTGCCCTTACATGATCCAGTGCCACAAAGAAGGTTACTGGTTACTGGTTATGGAATGTTGGCCTCAGGGCAGGAACAAGGGTTAGGCAGAGTAGGTACATACCTAGGGTGCAAAGCTCAGGGTGCTCCAGTCATGTACCTTCTCTGTTGTCTACCCCATGTCCAGTCCCGTCTGCCCGACTGTTCCAAGCATGTGCGCGCGAGCGCCAATTTGCACATGTGCACCTCCAGTTGGCACCGCAACCAGTCAAGTTGCCTAGGGTGCCTGGCCAGCCTGGCCTGGCTCTGGTTGGCCTGGAACATAATATTTGTACTTGGCTAGAGAACTGACTGACTGATCACAAAGAGTGGAGGTAAATGGAACGTTTTCTAATTGGACCAGTGTTGTTAGTGGAGTATCACTGGGCTCTGTACTTGGTCCTTTTCAACTTGTTTATTAATGACCTGGAGGTGGGCATTGAAAGTACTGTTTCTATTTTTGCAGATGATACTAAATTGTGCAGAACTATAGGTTCCATGCAGGATGCTGCCACTTTGCAGAGTGATTTGTCTAAATTGGGAAACTGGGCAGCAAACTGGAAAATGAGGTTCAATGTTGATAAATGCAAGGTTATGCACTTTGGCAAAAATAATATAAATGCAAGTTATACACTAAATGGCAGTGTGTTGGGAGTTTCCTTAAATGAGAAGGATCTAGGGGTCTTTGTAGATAACAAGTTGTCTAATTCTGGGCAGTGTCATTCTGTAACTACTAAAGCAAATAAAGTTCTGTCTTGCATAAAAAAGGGCATTAACTCAAGGGGTGAAAACATAATTATGCCTCTTTATAGGTCCCTGGTAAGGCCTCATCTGGAGTATGCAGTGCAGTTTTGGACTTAAAAGGGAATTAAATAAGCTGGAGAGAGTGCAGAGAGACGTGCAACTAAATTGGTTAGAGGGATGGAAGACTTAAAGGAGAAATAAAGTTTAACTAAAGAAGTAGGTAGAAATGTTGTACATTATGTTTTGTGCTTCTGTACCAGCAAATGGCAACCACAGCCCTTTAGCAGGGAAGATCTGTGTCTCCAAAGATCCCCCGGTAGCTCCCCATCTTCTTTTCTGCTGATTCACTGCACATGCTCTGTGCTGCTGTCACTTACTGAGCTTAGGGATCCATTTACAATATACAGTACACATAGAATACAAATCTCACAATAGAAGGCTGATTAGTACTTGTCACAAATCAAAAGCCATATGTTTTGAAATAAAGGCTATTTAACTGTATTTTTCAGCTGTGCTGTGTTTGAATACCAAAATTGATTAGTAATTAATACAGATAATTACATGGCAACACAGAAACCAGTGCAAATAGCATCAGAATTTAATAATCAGTCCTGTAGAATCAGCTTATATTAGAGACAACCCTAATTGTCTGCTTGATAGCTTGTGAAGACCCCTAAGCTTAACTTCTCAACAGCTGCTCAAAACCCACTGAGCATGTGAGTGTCGCAGACACTTTCCAAGATGGTGATTTCCTGTGACAAGTTTGAAGTCCTGGATCATTGCTGCTATTGAGAAGCTGAAACTTAGGCTGGTGCAATGATTTCACTATATAGAATATGGCATTTTCAGCCATATTAATTTTTAGGGTTTAGTTCTCCTTTAAATTATAAGGGTAGACTGTCAAGGTTGGGGTTGTTTTCGCTTGAAAAAAGATGCTTGAGAGGGGACATGATTACATTTTACAAGTACATTAGAGGACATTATAGACAAATAGCAGGGGACCTTTTTACCCATAAAGTGGATCATCGTACCAGAGGCCACCCCTTTAGACTAGAAGAAAAGAACTTTCATTTGAAGCAACGTAGGGGGTTCTTCACAGTCAGGACAGTGAGGTTGTGGAATGCACTGCCGGGTGATGTTGTGATGGCTGATTCAGTTAATGCCTTTAAGAATGGCTTGGATGATTTTTTGGACAGACATAATATCAAAGGCTATTGGGATACTAAAATCTACAATTAGTATTGATATTGGTATATAGTTTGGAGTGTGTATGGAGGGGTTGGTGTGATTGAGTGTATGGATGGATGCTGCGATTCATTTGGAGGAGTTGAACTTGATGGACTTTTTTCAGCTCAACTTAACTATGTGACTATGTTCAGATTACTCCTGTCATATAAGTTACAGTGCCTCCAATATATATATCTGTATATAGTAGCATTAAGCAGAACACAGTCAGACTCATTTAATAATACTGGGCACATTTGTGTTCATAAATGAGCCCCGCATTGCATAAGCAAATACCATTTCCCTCTACTTCAAAATTCTAATGGCTTTGCCTACTCATGTACAGTAGCATCTCAATTAAGACTTTGCCAAAACCAGACAGACAAGACTCAGTATAGCAGATACATCTTTATGTGCAGCAGGCAAAGGAGTATGGAGTAAAACATACGATCAGATGTCCCTACTCCCATTTATACTGTGCAAATTCTTCCTCAGACACCCTGCCAGCCATGTTTAATTAGCAGCCTGCCTGAATTCTCCTACTTATCTGTAATAAACAGGGGAATACAAGGGCAAAAGGCCCACCCAAGTCAAGACCCAGAGGGAGTAATCCCAGTATACCAGCAGGCCAATCCTACACTATGTACTAGAGCAGCGATCCCCAACCTTTTTCACCCGTGAGCCACAATCAAATGTAAAAAGTGTTGGGGAGCAACACAAGCAAGAAAATATTCCTGGGGTGCCACATAAGTGCAGTGATCGGCCATTTGGCATCCGCTATGTGGACTAGTAGCCTATAGGAGGCTCTGTTTGGCAGTACACCTGGTTTTTATGCATCCAACCCTTGCCTCCAAGACTGGAATTCAAAAATAGGCACCTACTTTGAGACCACTGGGAGCAACATCCAAGTTGTTAGTGAGCAACATGTGGTTGGTGATCACTGTACTAGAGAGTCCAAAACTGCACTTCTTATCACTCAATTACAATTGCAATATTGCTTGCACAGAATCTTGTAAAAAAAAGTGTAAGGCGTAGTGCTATGGATGCAGCCTGTACTTTTATAACTGCCAGGTAGCAGACAGTAAGTACTGGGCTCCATAGCACCATGCACCTGTTGGTGTTCCCTTTCTCATGTGTCTTAATCACAAGCAACTAAGAGATGTCCTTGTTCCTCCCTTGTCCCACCTCTAATGAATACGGCATTGTATGTGCAGGTAGTGCTGTATTTATCACAGAAGCACAGGTCTTTGCACTCAGAACTGGAGCATAAAGACCTGTACCTATTGGTGCTATCTGCGCGGCGGTTCCCATCTGCTTTTTTTTTTTTAATTTTTTGCCAAGCACACTAATATAATGAGCCCTAATAATTTTGTGGCAGTTAACTAGCCCTTTAATAACCCCTGTTTAAGTTTAACAATATCAAGATATCTGAACAGTGGGGTAAAGAGAATCCTGGGCAATCTAGGACAGATTTAATTATAATGGTATGGCTAATTTATTATGGTGTGAGGTTCATTGATACAATGAAAAAATGAGTTCATTAACTTGCTTCTTTTTTTTTTTTTTGCATTGATTGTGGTCCCACCTTGTGCAGGATTTTTTTTCCACAATTACTTTTTATTTTTTGGAAAAAAAAGCTTAAAAAAATAACCCACACAAGAAAAAAAAAAAGCAATCAAAGCAAGTTAAAGTGCTCATGTTTGTTGACCTTGCACCGGAATAAATCACACATTTTTTTTAAACATTTTTGAATAATTTAAAAACTGTTCTTTTATTTAGAAATCTCATTACACACATATACATGCATACATAGGGTTGCAAGGTCAAATGTACTAGCGGGTAGATTTCTAAATAAAAGAACAGTTTTTAAACTATTCAAAAATGTTTACCTTATCTACATAGCTGTGTTTGAAACATACCATATAATATTTTAAAATCGTTTAATGATATCTTTTCACATAATGAAACATGTCTCTGTGAGGTTAAACATTGCCAGATGCGCAGTAAGCAAAATAACAGAATGCATATCTTTATATCACATCATACAATATATCGCTGTTTCATGGGGAGCATGCTGAAATGAATTAGTGAGGCCAAGGCTAATGCTTGATATGGTTACAACAAAACACAGATCCACTGCAGAGCAGCTTTAAGGAACTGAAAGACCGAGGGCAGTGATCCTATCAATGTCCTCCAAAAGCTTCACTGACATTGCCAATAAATGTGTAGCAGTACTGCTACACTTTTAGTCATTTGTGTTGCCTTCCACCAGTTTTTTTAAACTTTGGGGATTATTTATCAAAGGTCGAATTTTAGAGCTTTGTGAGGTTTTTTTTTATACCTCGAACGAGCTCACAACTCGAGTGGTTTCTAATTTAAGAAAAAAACTTGAAACAGTGAATTAATCGAGTTTTCAGTGAAAAAAAACTTGAATTTATTGAAACCCACCGAAAAAAACATCTGCTATTGACTTCTACATGACCTCGACAGGTTTTAGATGGTGTATTTTTGGATTCAAGCTAGAGTCCTGCGCGGGTGCATTTTTTGGAACCCGTACCCACAACCTGCAATCCAGTCCCGCAACCCGCATTCTTTCGCGCTGGGACCTGCTACCCGACCAGCAAGTACCTTATCCGCAACCTGGACCCGTTGACCATCAAGAATAATGAAGTGCTGTCATTGTAAACCGGAAGTGACATCATTGGAAGTAGGCGTGGTCAGAAAAAAGATGTAAAACAGGAAGTAATTTCATTGTAAACCGGAAGTGACATCATTGGAAGTAGGTGTAATCCGAAAAAAGGAGTCAAAATCGCTATTGCGAAGACCTGCGGCCCGACCCGCAAATCCGCAGAACCGCCGACCTGTGTCTATACCCGCACCCAGAACTTCTACCCGCCACCCGCAGGGTACCGAAGGTTTTTGCGGGTAACAAGCTATTCCCAGTTTAAGGGTATAATACCTCTCGAAAAATTCTAGGTTTTTTTTACCCAAAAATTTGAGCTTTGAATTATAATTAACCTTGAAAGCTCAAATTTTTCAGGTAAAATACAACTTGACCAGTAGGATATTGGGTGGTTTGATTCCAACCAGGGCATTATCTACATAGCGTTTGTATTTCCTCCAGGTATTTTAGTTTCCTCCCACACTCCAAAAAATATACACAAAGGGTAAGTGCCTCCTGATAATTTGAGTGCAGAGACCGAATGATCCATTGTATATTTAATCTCTATAAAGTTCTGAGGAATAGGATGGTGCTGTATAAAGAATAAAAAATAATACAATTCTCTAAAGAAAAGTATATTTTGTAAGAATAAGAATATTGTAGAACTCTTTCAGCCTATTAAAATATCTCTTGTTGTACCCATTTATTTAAGTGACAATGGTCGGCTGGTTTAACTGATTGTAGTAACCTCACAACTGTAACAAAGTATTGTCAATAAACATCAGACTTCCTGCAAACTCTAAAAATAGCAAATTTTTTTCAGGTTATTTTTCCCAGGACCACATTTTACTTGCAAACTCCAGAGCACTATAAAATTTATAGCCGCGTTTTAGTTTGGATTATAGGGTCAGCAAATTATACATTGGAAGAACCACAATGACTGAAGCCCATATAGTACGAGTAAACTTCTTATGTACTGAAAATATGTCCAGTTCTAGAGTATTGACCTGAGATGTTTTACCATTGGCCTTAAACTGAATTTCAAATTGTGATTGCTTCTTATAATATGTTTGGACTTAGGGTTTCAGTAAATAACTGTTGGTATTTTTCTATGTTTGGGACACACTTTTCCCCGTTTAAAGAATATTCTATTCGTATCATCATTTCAACTGGTCTTCATCTTTTTAATAGTTTTTGAAATATTTGTCTTCCTCTTTTGCCTCTTTCAAACTTTCAAATGGGGGTCACTGTCTGTGGCAGCCAAAAACAATTGTTCTGTGAGGCTACGATTTTATGGTTATTATTACTTTTTATTAAATTTCGTCTCTGTTCAGTTCTTCTACACAGCAGAGCCGCCTGAAATCAGTGCTCCATGCGCGATTCAGATCTGTGCATTGTTCTAATATGTGATTGTTCAACATAGAGAATTCAGTAATCAGTTAACCCTCTTAGGAGGAATATAGAAGCTGGAGATGTAAAGGGAACCTAAAAATTGTGGCTTGAATTATTCATGCATTAGCCATATTCTGAGATAGTAACACAGAAATCACACCTAATAGTGGTTTGGCTCAGTGAGGCTTAATTCAAAAATGATTCTAAACACTTGTTTGACCTCGTTGCCAAATTCCAAATCCCTTATGGCTATAAATGACATTTTGGATGCAACCTACTGGAATGTTGTAAACAATGTTAATGCTTATGTTGCTATAGAAAACAAGCTTGAGAAGTAGAATATGAATTATGTTCTTTGCTGTACTGTGTATGCCGACACCAAAGAGGTGCACTGAGAAAAATAACTCCTCTATTACAACATCTACAACTCTGTGTAGACTATAAAGTTAAATAGATGGATGCTTATGCAAAGTTGTCTTAAAGTACTGCAGTATTCGAATTTTTTTTGTATTTTTGTGTACTAGAATAGTGCCATAAATTTGTTGAACAATAAGCATCATAGTCTATGGATTTTGTGACTTACTAAGCACTACAAAGCCATCATTTTTATTTTTTATCCTTTATTTATGTAGCACACATTAATTAATCTAACTTGCGTGTCACACAACTCAGGAACCAAAAAATCTGTATGGTTTTTGGTGGATGGGAAACCATCATAATGATCTTATCCATCATTTGTGGATGCAAAGCTCATGTGGTTTGCAATTGTTGTGGGCTAGTGGCATTATTAGCAGTGGGTATTAGGGTGTTTTTAAAGGGTTCAAATGGATAAGACAGTGGAGTGGGAGTTGGATGGGCACCAATCAAGGGTGGCTTGCGTTGCAAGCTTTCGCAGTTTGGACCGAAGCTGGTCCCAATGGTGCTTATACTGCTATATGTGCCCACATATTGAAAGGTACCTTTGTATGTGTAAAGAGGAATGTCCCTTAGCTGTTCGGTATTAAAACCTAGAGAGGAGTTCCATGACCCGTTTTATAGGTCAGTATAAATAGTGGGAAATCTGTGAAAATGTATTTTCTTCAAGTACTGAAAGGATATAAGCACAGCCAATTTTACTTTGAGATACAATATTTACTGTGCTAATGGCAAGGGTTAATCATAGCAGCATTAATGTTACACTAAGGGGGACATGTGCAAGGCCTCTCTGACAGTCACATGCACAACCTAAGGAGTTCCCCTTGACAAAGGCTTTAGTGCCGAAACGTTGGGGTGTTCTCATTTTTGGCAAGTGTATCTGCTCCCTGTGATTTGTCTCTTTTTGCCTTTATCTTGTTACTGTGTGGTATGTATATATTTCTGCTAATACTGTTGTATTTGATATACCAGCCTGTCTGAGGAAAAAATTTTACTATAAAAGAAAAAATGTTCATACCACCTTTGTCTACTAGTGCCCTCCACCAACTTATTTTTGTACATGCACAACCTAAACCATTAAGGGATCTGTGCAGGACTGGATGAGGTGCAGATTATTTGGACTTGATTGTTTACAAACAGAATCATGGCAAAATGTGCATCCAGTTAGTATAGTTAGTATTAACAATATAACATTCACAGCAGACGATCTGCTATTTCTCAGAACATCGGGACAAAATTTTGATGTAGAATCCAGAAAAAACACCAATTGAGATGCATTATAAATTGGTGGGTCCAATTTCACACCAAAAAATTGTGTGAAATGCAGGACAACTTAAAATTAGGGTGTATAAAATTGAGGTTTCGCTGTATTAGATTGGAACCTTATTCCTATTTAAGGGTAATACTTTCCTGCTCTCAAAATGTCCTTATTGGAACAAGGGATATGGGTGTCTTTGCTCTAACATACAGTAAGTAACTTGAATATGAGGCGTCATTTTGGTGGTACCTTTATCAAATTTTATAAATGTCCCGGGATACTGGGAAAAACCCCAGTGGACCCAAACCCTGTTCCCCATGGCCACATTAGATTAGTGCACTCCCTGACCTTCCCCCTGCCCCGATTGCGAAGAGCAGAGAGACACACTGGAGGAGGAGTAGGGGAGACACTGTGAATAGGAATGGGCGAATTTGACCCATTTCGTTTTGCCAAAAATAAGCCGCCGGCGAAATGACGCTAACGCCCATTAAAGTCTGCCAGCAGCAATTTTTTTTTTGATGTGCGTCTTTGTTTTTTACGCAAGTCTATGAGTGTCATTTTTGAGGCGAAACAAGGCAAAAAAATTCATTGGTTCTTCTAAACTGGGAGTTCCTCTGAAACACTGGAAATTGTAAGCTTCATATACAGCCTCTTCATTAGACATGCATTTATCCTCTAGTTTACACCTAAAATAAGGTATCCTTTAATTGTGTGTCATTTAGATACATAACTTGCTAGTACACGGTGCCCTCAAAAGCATTTAGGAGTCATGTTACTGGTGAAGAACATAACATTAATTCACCTGTAGTAGTTTTATTAAGTCATTGACATGTATCTTCCTGTGGACAACTTGAGCCCCATAGCTAAATATTTATTGATCCCCATGGCCAACTATTTATTGAGCCCCATAGCCAATTATTTATGGAGCCCCATAGCCAACGATTTATTAAGCCCCATAGCTAACTATTTATTGAGCCCCAACCAAGTTTTGTCATGATGATGATGTAGACTGTTGGTACAGGGGATAGAGACAGTTTGGCTTACTATGGGGGGTCATTTTATTACAACATGATTGCAATATGTTTCTTGGGATTTTACTTTATGGTTCATAAAATAAAAATGTTGGATTATATTTTTGATATTTCTTGTTTTTTTATGTGAATTACTAGTCTGTTGTAAATATTAGTCACTTTTTAAATTATAATAACCCATTTTTGTATTTATGTTTTTGTATCATGGTATTTTTGTTGGGAATGTACTTTACAGTATCATCGGTGTTGCTTTTTTTTTTTAGCAGATATATTCATTAAGAAGCAACCTTCTATATTGTTGTTTACACGGTTACATCTGACTTCATTTAGACAAAAATGATTGTTACATATACTGTATCATTCTTCAATAAGGTAATGTGTTCTTAAAGAAGTATTTTCTTTTATTTAAAAAAAGAAAAAGGTGATGCTGCCTGTAGTGCATTGCCATCTCATGCTGGAATCAGCCAATTAGAGCAGGTGAAATCTTTCATGTCAAGATTATGATGGTTGCTTCAAAAAATATTAGGTTGAGAAGCTCGCAGATAAATTGTTAAATACATAAACATTGATAAAAAAAAACAACAAACATTTTTGTGAAACACCCACAACAGTTTTCTGTAATTTAGTGACAGATCCCTATTATGCAGACCCAAGAGCTATCCTTAATGCACTTTATTTTTAGAATTGGTTTTATTTCTTGAATTACTTGGCTATACCATTCATCAAGTAGCACAAACAGTGACTATTAAACCATTCAAAGTGTTGACCTTTTTGTAAAGAAATACAGTACTCATGCTGATTAAATGGCAAAATGCCTTACCTAGTGACCTATAGACTAATCCAGTGCAAAACCGGCAAATCCATCAATTGTATTACTGTTCTTTTAAAATCTGCTCAAGCTTATTTTAAAACAAGTCATTAAGAGTCTTACTATAAAATGCATGCACCCCTTAAGAGCTATATCTATCGCTAAACGACTGGATCCCCCTATTAAAATAATAACTGCTATGCAGTTTGGCAGAACGTGCCGCAGCACTTCAGTTTTATTATTTTATTTTGCAGGGAAAAAATGTGAACCGCGCACCATTTACCATTAAAAGTTACTGTCAATTTAAGGATAAGCTTTCCTTATAAATAGGCAACATTTTCCCTAATAAATACATCTGTTTTGTTCACTGAAGCTGTACATACATTTAGCATGCATTCTTTGACAAAGTGCAAGATGATATGAAGCATTACCTCCGTCACTTTGATTGCTTCTAACATACCTAATTTATCCAACTCAGCAGAATAATGGCGTGTTACTCACTAGGCATGGAGTAAAAGGATATTATCATATACAGCAATTAATCAAAATTTTGGTTTTGGTTACATAACAGAATATTATTAAGTGTGGTTTTAATAAAGAACTGTATTGCATTTTTTATTATTATTATTATTATTAATAATAAACATCACACATGGAGAAGGACCTCCCTTGTCTCTGACCTTGCATAATCACTGCGTGAAGAACAGAGGATGTAGAGAATCCCCCTTCTTCAACACTTCTTCCCCCTATTATGCCTGAGAGTACAGGCAGCACAGGGAGAAGTGGGGGGTGGCACCGATTTGTTTATGCTTTGGACAATATAGCCTTAATCTAGGCAGTAAGTGTGAAAAAGAATCTACAAAGGAAAAATATAAAGATAATATAAAAAATGTAATGTAAAAAAAACAAAGTAGTCTCTGATTTTGAAAATGCACCCAATGTATCGGACTTGTGTCATCCTTGTAGTGTACATTTCATTCATCTGGTTTAATCTCTGCTTTAAGCGCAACAACTATCAAGGATATTGTCATTGCTTCCAGACGCATGAGCCAAAGAAAGCACTCTTGTGGCATTCCATGCACTTTTACAGTATCTTCTTATACTGACCCTTTAATAACTATAAACTATAGTTATCTGGTGATGTATTTATCTATGTAGCAAGGACCAAATATGGAGTAAATTCAATTTCCCTGTTAGCTCAAGAAACAACAAAAACCATAGATTTTTCATGATTAAAACAGTAGGCAAAAAGTATGTTCAGAACAAGCGCCATTCATTGAATTCTGGTTAAACAAGAGGGTATACTGCCCCTTTAAGGTACACAACATCAGTCCCATTGGTGGGTCCCAGCAGCCCTGTGTACCGCAATATTTGTGCCAGTACTGCCTTAGCATTACTTTCTGTTAAAAAATCTATCGCCAGACTCAATGGACACTAAAAGTTTCTTTTAATATCCGTAAAATTTTAATAACCACCCTGAAAGTATTTGTTGTGTTGGAGAGAAGAGTAAATTGTAAAGTGAATAATCTTACAGTGCATTGGGGATGCATTTAATATTAAATAATGGACTAACCCTGCTCAGCCTGCAGGTGCTCTGCATTCAAGAGGAATAGGGCAGCGGCCCAGCCCTTAGGAATTTTTGTCCAAAAAAGTTCAAGTGAAAGTTAAAGTGAAAAATAAAGAGACATATATGTGGTATTATAGTAAGACTTTCCAATAGATTAAAATGAGGGGTCTTCCATTTAGGGGGGGGGTACTGCATTAAAGGTTATTGCAGATGAAATTACTGATGGCGGCCTCTCTATCCTGGTGGTCCCTGACCAAATACTTATTTTGTTCCTTTATTAAAGTGACCCTGCCTAGTCTAATATGCCACAAACATTTGTACTTATCCTTCTATTTAAACCATTCTACTTAAATATCTTATCTCTGCAGGATTTATTCGAATTTATGAAATATCAATGTTTGATCCCAAATCAAACAATGTTATTTCCTTTCAGAACTACATTTCCCCAGGGTAACTAATTATGATTACCTGTATTATTCAAGTTCTGGGTGATGTTTTATTTCACGAGTAATAGGATTATAACCGTGATTACAGCTTCATACCTAATATTATATTGTAGCTATGTTGAGTAGACACCTGTAATATGATGACTAAGAATCCACCGCTTCCTCGGAAAAGCACTGTGAGTAAGCTGCCTTAGCTCATGAGTCAGAACAGGTGGCAGCAATAATATGCCAGTGTTGTTAATAACCCTTCTGCTGTGTTCCAGAAATCTGACTTTTATTTTATTTTACAGCACTTAAAAGAAATGTGCACATGCTTCAATAAATATGGGCCACTCCTTTACATTAGAAAGAATCATTCAGAGTTACTTATCTTATGCCATTGATCAGTTTGTTGAGTTTATTCTAGTTGGACTGCTGCTGTACAAATGATGGTAAAAAAAAACCATACATACATTCTAATATAGCTGACAAATGGACGTTATTGAACTATTAAGAGTAAAATAGCAATATTCTAATGTATTTTTCATATAATATCCCGTAGCGTTATGCACCGTTTACCCATAGCTCTTGTTTTATTGTTATTCTTGATTCGTGCATTAAATTAACAGGGAACAATCATGATCCTCTACGTTGGCTGTTACATGTTTTTCCATCAAAAGATACAATTTATATCATTATGGATTTTCTGTCCTACAATTTGTTTTGTCTAATAAAATGAAAGACATTACAATCTAAACAAATAAAAGTTTTTTTGGGAGTAAACATAAAAAAAATATATAAAATTATAAAATACCAAGAGAACACAGGATCTCAGTTTTGTTGCCTCTGCTGATCTAATAGGACATAGCAACTCCATCTAAATTGTCACCACACCATATACACTGTACTGTGTAAACTTACACTCAAGTACATTAGAGGAGCCTATGGACACAACTACAATAACTGAAGAGAAATGTCTTATTCAGAATTATCCTAGGTGATATAGTCAGCTCTCACAGTTATGAAAGGGTTAAGTCATCTGACATACAAGTATTCAAAACAAAAAAAAAACCCACATGGCAACACATAGACAGCTCAGTGTAAAATATACAACTTTTAATGGGAACTCTGCAATCAAATGCCTTGATACAAAACCCATACACATTTCTGCATTCCATTAAAATGGTTGTGTTCTTTAACCCCTTTGTGGGAAAAAAAGCCATTCATTCCACTGTGTCTTGTCAGGGAAAGGCGGTATGATTTTTAGCAGATTTTTGTTTTAGATTATGATTACGTTTCTAAGGGAATTACTCGAAATCTTTGAAGAAGGATGATGGATGAGAATCTGCAGGTTTTCCAGTAACCCCTAAAACTAGGATTAGGTTTTGCCTGCAGGCAATGAAAGTTGGGAGCTTCACGTAGGCCTAATTAGTAGTAATGAATGAAATAATGAAGGAATTGCCAGCTGCATCTGTATCTGAGGTCAGATGCATGTTAATCTAATAAAATACCTAAGCTCATTTTAGCATATACCGTACATTGAATAAAAGCAGTCAGACCTAAATGGGTATAATCTTCTGCACAGACATCAGTAAGGTATAACTGGATTTCTCTGCTAAGTCTAAGTGAGTGATTGAGTTTGTCGATAGCCCTGTTAGAGTGCAGTGACAGGAAGGCAAGCTGCCAATCAGGTACAAAGAGTAGGAAGGTTCTCAACTGGAGTCGTGCACTTACCCTGCAGGACAGAGTAATATGCATGGCTAATATGTCCTTCCTATTGGTAACGGGAAGATTCTTTCCATTCTGTGACTTTATTTTTCATCCAGGGAAGTGGTTTGCTGTATCTTTCGGCTGCATCTCTTCTAAAACCTTCTTTCTCAGCTGAACAAGCTCAAGTTCCCGGCTGGGATTCCCTCTCCACCCCCTTCATATTCACTTAACCCTCATCCCTCCAAGCTACAGCTCCAATCAAACTAGCTAGGCAGTTTCTCAGGATTCTACAAAACCAGCTAGAAGGCTTCTTTAAAAAGGCTGTTGGTATAGGCAGTAAATACATCTGAGTTACCATGCACAGCATCTCAACAGCCAAAAGTGTCCCATAGTCCTTTGCACCATATTCATCAATAAGAACCGTTGCAGAAGAACAGTGAGCGCACATTCGTCTATCTCAGAATCACTATTACTTGAATTACTTTTAATTCTTCTTAATCTATACTGGCTTGCCATATAGCAGAAATACATAATGCCTATAACTTCGGGCATGGCTATATAATTATTAATATATGTGTCAACTATAACATACAGAAAGATACATAATATACACGTATATGTACATAAATACACTGTATATGTACGCATGGGGTTGACATTAGACTGGATGTCTCAGTTATTGTTACCAGCCTTCAGTCATCCTCAGATACCATGGCTGGCTACAGCATGACCGGCTGGTAGTGCTGGCAATTTTGGGGGGCTTAGGGGAACCCAAACATGTTGCTAAGGGCACACGAACTCCACTTTCTATGAAGACTTTCAACAGTAATCTTGAAGTAAAATTTGCTCCAAGAAGCAACATTATATCAAATATCCTGTAAAGGGTAAAAATGCAAAAATATTATTTAAACGTTTAAAAATATAATATATGTTAATCTACCATTTATCTATTTCGCTGTAGCCCAAAATGTAAAATATATCCTTATAAACAGCACATTCTGACGTCAGAATTTACCATTTACAAACATGCTAATCTGTGTCTCTAATGGTTTTCACTATCTCCTCCCTTACTCACCTGCCCACCACTGGCCTCCATGGAACAGGACATGGGGAAGGCAGGACAATGAAGAGAAACAGAGGCATGGAAGTGGAGTGAAATGTTGACAATGGAGATGACAGAGAGGAGGGAAACAAAGTCAGGGGCATAACTATGGGTAATAGGGCCCACATGCCATTCACACTTATAGGACCATCATAACCTACTACACCAATGGGCCCCCATTTCTCATCTGGACCCCTTTCCAAGAGATGTAGATTATAATAAATAATACACCCCCTACTAAAACGTATATTCATATTATAAATGAATAGAATATAAATAGAAATGTAAAGAAACATGGTTAGTCCAAAAAGCCAGATGTTCAAAAGTCCAAAAAGCCCTGTATAGTAATAGTCTAATATTAGGGCAGTAGACTGATTGCAGAGAATTGTAGTTAAAAAGACAATTCTCAAAATTTCCAAAAACTTCTACCCTCTCCTTTACTTAAGACTACATTGAAGTTGTATTTCTCTCTCAAGTGGTCAACAGTTAAAGGGGACCCGTCACCCAAAAAAATTATTCAAAATCCTATTTTATCACATTGGTCAAGCAAAATGAACTTTAATTACACTATATAAATTACTTGAATCTTGTTTCCTTCAGTCTGGGAATTCAAAATGATAGCAAGCAGGCAGCAGCCATTTTGTGGACACTGTTATTAAGACACGCCTTGCATCATCTCAGAATCTTGTTTGTGCACCAAAATGGGGGACACAATGTCCATCCCCATGCCCTGGCTACACAATTAAATGATGAAGAGAATCGGGGAATGTGGGGAGAGCAGTAACATCTAGGAAGTGCTAAATGGAAAGTGAAAGTAATTGTCTGCCCCGCCTCTATGCCCATGGCATAGAGGAGGGGCAGACAATACTTGATTGACAGCTGAAATTTTTAAATGAGCTTACAACAACTATGAATGCTTTAATAAAAAAATGAAATTGGATTTCATGTTTAATTTGAAAAGGACTTTTATTATACAGATTTTTGTGTCTGGGTGACAGGTGCACTTTAAGTAATTGTGAGAAATAAAGCATTATTGATAACCTTGTCAAAAGAGATGCATCAGACTAAAAGAAACAAAGCAAGCGGATTCTAATTTAGCAAGGCGAAACTCATTCAGGCCACAGGAGTTTGAGTCTGTAACAATCCGATACATTCCCGCTGTGTTAAATTCTTTTTGAAAACCTGCCAAGCTGTTACCTGTACTTATTTCAGAACCTGCCATTTTGTCTGTGCATTTTATCATACAAAAGTTTATACCAATATGTTTCCTGTTTTTTTTTTTTTTAAGTAATTGAGTTTTTCTCTTAATTCTTAATTTGAGGGTGGCTGGTCATTTCTAATGGCTCATTGCTTGTTCTAATGGCCCTGCTTGTTTGTCCGATTTATGCTAAGCCACATGGGCATATTATGTAATGCATTTACATAATATTGAATATTATATTTTGTGCTGAATAATTGGACTTTTTTAACTAGCCTTGTTTCTATATATTTCTGTTTATGTGTATTACACAGTGGGCAGATTCACTGCCAAGCATGTTTATAGTGGGTGGTGGATTTGTATCACCTGAAAAAGGATCCCACTCCTAAAACATTGTGTCTATATTGTTTGATAGCCTAAACACAGTGGTCTGTGTTTACTTTGCAACATTTCCGTGTGTTGGCTGTTTATTGTGCCCTATGCACAGACTCACAATGCCTATATGGTAAATACAGCCCTGAGAGTTGCAGTAGTCAATATGTGACATTTGAAGGGGGAAGGACGATTTCCAAGTATAAATGGCTGACAAACTAGAAAAGTTTAGAGATCTGGGTTGAAATTAAGAAACAGAGAGGTGGCGTGGAACCATATGTATTAAAAAGGATGGACATATACAAGGTGAATAATAAGAGGCCAGAAGACAGAGTCCGGAGCAACCTGCAACTGAGTTAATGGAGAAGAGAGACAGAGTGATTTGAAAGTTAAGAGGTAAAATAGGACAGGGCAAAGTCACAAGAATGTAGAGACTGGAGAAAGAGAGGGTGATTTATGGTGTAGGAGTGTAGGTGTAGGAGTATATGGAAGTGTTTTTGTAGATCTTTTTATATCCAAACATCCTCTTCAATCAATGAAGCTTATATTCATTTATATTTGATATAATCTTATAATCATCATTTCTTTATATATCCCAGCACTTTATATTTTATGTAACAAACATGGGGTCTTACAGAGATTTAACACACCAGGGTTACATAATGAGTATTTAGGGGCCCTTCTCACATCTTAAAATCTAAAGGGTAGTTTAGCTCACTGTATTTAGATAGGATCCCCCCCTGTACCTCAGTATAAGCCTCCTCACCCTCTAGCCAACTTACATAGCACCACAGATACCAAGTCTCTAAGGTAGAATCTTTCTCTGCATTCTCTAGCAGACTCCATAAGCCTTACAGTATCTTCTCATCAGCACTCGCATTTTGATGATATGTCCAACAAGTTGTTTGGTATTTCAAAACACCACCACATCTTTAGACTTTCAAAAAATAAGTCAAGCCGTAAAAGCAAAACACTTTATATTGCAAAGTATTGACATTGACACAGCATATAAAAATAGGTTTTCACTACAAAATAAAATATATTGTATATTGTATTGTATTTGTTAGGCAGCATGACGTTAACATTGTAAAATACTGTAGTACATAGCAAACATTTGCCTGCAATGACTGATATTTGACCTTTCTTACAATTGATATTTTTGTTAGTCATTCATTCTAGAAGTGTCATTAGTGGTGCTTGCGAAGCAAAGCATCACTACTGTTATCTTGCAAACTTATTTTTATTCTTCTTCCGTATGAAAGTTTGGCGCGTAACTAGTCCCGCACCGTTTGTCCTAGACCCATGAATGAGGTGTCAAATCGTGCGGCTTAATCGGGAATGGGGTGGTATGACTTTTCTAAGGGGTGGGTGGTTAATTGCCCCTTGCGGGGGCAATTAACCACCCCGAAAAGTCCCATAGATTAACATTGAGGCCAACTTTTGACGGATTCTAGCGCAGAGAGGGAATCTTGTAGAAACGTTAAATTTACCACATTTGAAGAGGTTTGCGACCTGTGTCAGATGATACCCCACACGAGGGTATAAGTTTTACCCCCGGGGCAGGAGAGGTCCCCAAATTTGCCCCATTGACTTATAATGGGGAATTTATCGAATAATTAGTTTGTCGCAGACCCATGAATGAGGTGTCAAACCGTTCAGCTTATTCGGGAATGGGGTGTTGTGACTTTTCTGTCCTATTTTGGGGACCCAAAAAAGTGAGCGGAGCCGCAAACAACCAATCAGATTTTCCCTATTGACTTCAATGAGAAAATGTAAACAGCTGTAATTCTCACAGTAATAAAGCCAGAGCTCCCAAACTTGGCACCGTGGGTCACTGGGTGACTGCAGCCAAAATTTACAAAAAGTGGGCGGAGTCTACAACAGCCAATCAAATTTCAGCCATTCAATTAAATAAGAAAATTTTAAACTGCTGCCGCTCTTAGATGGTTAATGGCAGCCTCCTCAAAGTTGGCACAGTTGGTCACTGGGGGACTGGGATTAAAATTAAGAAAAGTGGGTGGAGCCAAAACCAACCAATCAGATTTCTTTGATTGGTTTTAATGGGAAAAATTAAGAAGGCTGCCATTCTCTCAGTATTGATGCCAGGGACCTTGAATATCACAAATGTGGTCGCTGGGGGTTTCCACTTCAAGTTTAGAAAAAGTGGGCGGAGCCACCAACAACCAATCAAATTTCATTCATTGATTTTCAATAGAAAAAAATAGAAATGCTGCCATTTTTACACATTAAATGACAGCATTCCCAAACTTTGGTATGTTAGTCACTGAGTGACTGTGGTTCACAATTAGGAAAAAAAGGGGCGGGGCAACAACAGCCAATCAGATTTGGGCCTGAGTTTTGCCACGGCAAGCACCACTCACATTTTCTTCAGGAAATGTACCTCTCTAGTTTTATCTGCAACCCTACTGCAGAGATGTCTTCTCACTGCCTACACTGATGGTTTTCCAGATATCTATTATTTATTTGCATCTCTGCCTATTATATGGGCTTTATTTTATTAAATACAATTTGATTCAATTCATGTAAGTCTTCAGGGATTATTTGTCTTTTATACATATCATCAGGATCCAAACTGTTAAGCCTATTGAAATCACATTTGTCCTCCAAATATCAGGCATTTACTAGAGCTGGCAATCCCTCCCCCACCCCTGGATGAAATAAGGATCTTCAGGAAGTTTGTCTGTAAGTTAGAAAAAAGGGAAAATGTAAGGGTGAAGGCAAATAAAATAGTAAGATCATCATAATAACCAGCCTCATTCAACCTCCATTCACTTGGATATTTAAAGGCATATAAAGGATCAACCTTTAATAAATAAGTCTCAAAGCTCCGATAAAAGTCAATAGAGGGTGAAGTAATTTCACTGTGGCAGACTGTGGTGAGCTTGAATTTGTGAACATTTACAGGGGTAAACTCACTAAAGGGCGAATTTTCGTTTACGAAGGCTCCACGACACATCACCACACTTCACCAGGCGCAAATTCGTTACCACTACACTAATTCGCCACAATGTGAAGTTGTGTCTCTGCAGCCGAATGTTGGCGAAGTTTCACTTGCATAAATTCGAGCATTTCATAGTAAACTTTCGCTAACGTTCATATCTGCCTAGTGAAACTTTGTTAGTACACTTATGATTAGGTTAGTTAGAATAGGGCGGGTATACATATAGGTCTTATTTATGTCTTTATTAGAGATTTTGGGAATGTCCAAGGAAGCAAAATAAAAACAAAAGAGATTTTCTATTGTCCTAGACATGAGCCCACCCTAAAACAAATGTGGCATGCCCCTCAGATGGTTAAAAAAAATTTAAAACTAACATTTTTACTAGTTACAACTTTTAAAGACAATCCCATTTTAAGGTATAAAAAAAATGCTAGCGTTTATTTTTACCACTTTTATGACTTCCAGCATACAGGATATGATGTCACTGACATAAGATTGAGAAGGATGTAGTCATCTTATCAGTTCCCCAGGTCTAAGCTGAAGAAGGAAACTCTGCCGAAAGAGGTAACTTTCTGTAAAATTCGCACTTTAGTGAATTTGCGGAGTAGCGACCGTTCGCCTGACAGAATATTCGACTGGTGATAGAGCGCTGAAACTTTGTTAGCGATGAACTCTTTTTGCCAATGTGCCTATGAAGGGATTTCTGGCGAATTTTCGCAAGCGACGGCCACTTCGTCCTATAGTAAATCTGCCCCATGGTTTGAAGAACTTAACCATACTGTGACTACAAATAATGTTCCTTATACCAGGACCCTCAAAGCAATCTTGTATGTCTAGGTAGCCAACAAATCCGTGGTTTAAAAGTTCTGTGTTTAGAGAAGCACAGACACATCACACAAGTCATTTAGTTGTTTCTAATTTAATTAGGAACAGCTATAACTTTAGTCCACTTACGGATGAAAGACTGTTGAGTGAGATTTAATTGGTGCAATCATCTCCTGAGTCACGTCATTCTGATTACAATTATATTCTCTAGTTTCAGATAGAATATTGCAAACCTTTGTTCCGTGCATTAGCATTTTCCTTGTTTCCTTGTAAGTAATGGGAATTTTCAGTATAAATTAACATTTTTGGCTTTGGTCGCAAAGTTATTTTATCTTAATGTACAGATTGGCTTGCTTAAACATTTCTCAAGAAACATTTCTCAAGTTTCTCAAGAAATCATTTACTAAGTCCAAGAGGTTGAATTTTTGAGGAATTAATTCTTAAAGGGAAATGGACATTATTTAAATGACAACAACAAAGCAATAGTGGCTAACTAGAAGCAGAACAAGAAGCAGACCATGTAATGATCAGGCCCGGATTTGTGGAAGGGCCACCATGGCCCGGTCCGAGGGTGGCAGGATTTTAGGAGGCAGCATGCTGCCCAACCACACACACATTGGTTCAAAAACACTGGGGATGCGCTGGAGATACAATAGTTTTTAAAAAATTTTCCATGAGCCAATCCCCATTGCTCCCGATGATAAAAATGTGAGCGAGTAAAAGGGAATGACAGCTGGCATAAGGGCGCCAGCTATGTAAATCTGGCCCTGGTAATGATGGAGCTGAATGTCCCAATACAGCCGTAATATACCTGTTAAAGTGAACCCTGCAGTTGTTGTACTAAAACAGTGTAGCATGAATGCAGCTTTTTCATTTTGCATTTACATTTTACAGCTTTGCTCATACACAGGAAAATACTGAAAATATAGACACAAGCTTGACTTTAGGGCTTTAGACTTACAGCAAGTGCAGTGTAATTTAATGTACAGACAGACCTTTACGAAAGAAAGAAAGAAAGAAAGAAAGAAAGAAAGAAAGGGATTTCTTATTCAGAAAGCTTCTGTATAAATACATTTTGACTGATTTGCTGCTTCCTGCAATAATAATGTAAACAGAAATCTGTGTTAATTACAGCATTCCTATTGGAATAACTCAAATGGAGACTAAGGGGGTTATTTATCAAAGGTCGACTTTTAGAGGTTTTTTTTATAACTTGAATGAACTCGAAACAAACTCACAAATGGAATGGTTTCTAATTTAATAAAAAACTTATATGGGAAAAAACTTGAATCAGCGAGTTCGGGGTTAACAACCCAAAAATTCTAATTAATCGAGTTTACGGAGAATAAAACATGAATTGCTCAAATTGATTGAGTTTTCAAGCGAAACCCTCTGAAAAAAGCTTGAGCATCTTGAAGGCTATTAACAGCTACAAATTGTTGCAGGTAAAAAGTCGAGTGTAGGACTGGCCATACCAGGGATGACTTTGACGTAGTTGGCCATCTTAAATATATTGCAATATATGGACAAACAATCCCTGTGTTGTTTAAAGGGTAAGGCATTTTTCAGTAGCAGTATGCACAAAATGTCTCTGTCTTAAATATATTGATAATGGCTTGAGTGCAGAGGACTCTTGTATGTGTCTATATGTATTTTGTGGTCACAGCCTTGAAAAACAACAAAGGACTGATAGGCAACTTTTAGGGGGCTATTTATTAAACCTCATTTTTTTTCTGGTCGAGTTTTTAAAGGGGAAAAACTTGAATTTTTTTTTCAAGATTTATTATACCCAGAAGCTGCTAAAAATCCAAATCTGAAAATACTCCAGCTAAAACCTGTCAAAGTTAACATCACTTTAAAGAACCTAACTCGCCAAGATATTCATAGCAAAAACAACCTCATGGGTATACAGAACCTACAAAAAAGTTCTTTATATTTTCACCTATAAAGTGAGAAAATTGGACCTTATATTTGTGAAGAATCATATAATACTACCAATTTGAATTGACTGTTATTTTACATTTGAGGGCAGCTTTCTGAATCTCTGAAGACTAGACTGGTGCAAACAGACTTAGATTGTCCATGTACTGGGGAAGGGTAATCCCAGAAGGACACAAATGTAATCTTATTGGAGGCTGATAAAGCATGCAGCTAACACAGAACTAGAATGGAGTAGTATGGCACCTTGAAACATGGTGTAAAAGCAGCTTGAAAGGTTATACAGTTTATCTGCAAGAAAGACTGGGGGCGTTAGTTTCTAAACATATTTATCAAAAGCTCTGAAGATAGGGTAAATGAACTGAAATGGCTGGACATAAAAGTCCAGGAGAAGTATGTGAAGAAGCTACGATATTCAGTTAAGAACATGAGAATGCATTTGGTAGTGGCAGTCAGGTGGAGATTCTCCGTTGGGTTTAGTATATCATTATACAGAAGTACAAATGGCTGAGGAATCAACATATCTTTTTTTTTTTATTAGCTTCTTGACCGATACCTCTGCTAACACCTTGGAAGACATGATAACACATTGGGTCTGATTTACTAAAGTGGCCATTGATATCCAAAATTCCCCAAAAATCTCATCTGCAGAGACATCGCCAATTTACTAACAGGCGTAGACTACAATTTGGTAGCGAAAGAGACCGTTGCTAGAACTCTTTTGTCCTTATTTGCACCAACTGCTGTCTTTATTGCACCAACATCTGTAATAAAGACGTCTGTACAACCTATATGTACCTGCCCTATTCAAATTGACCAAAGTGTAAGAGTACTAACAAAGTTTCAATAGGCAGAATTGACCGCTAGCGAAAGATCGCTAAGAAATGCTAGCACTGACGAATAAATGCTAGCGAAACTTCGCCAGTGTAGTGGTAAAGAATTTACGCCTGGCGAGAAGTGTGACAGAGCATTTGGTGGCAAAAATTCGCCCTTTAGGGCCAGGAATGATCTCAAAGAAAATCCAGTAAGAATATCTGTGGTTATGACACACAAAAGTTAATGTCACCTGAGAACAAGACACATTTCAAAGAAGCAGAAAATACCTAGAATTTTGTCTTGACCTTTTTCCCTTGTGAAACTCACTTGTGTGGGCCAGAGGTCTGAAGCAGCAAGGAAGAATGTTCAAATCTTTAAAGATGGAGCAGAGAAAGTTGTTCTGAGATTAGTATTATAGATTTAATAAGGATTACTGTTCCTTTTAATTCCGTTTAGAGGTACAAAGAACATTATAAATATATACTGTATGTGTAACTTGCTGAAATATAGAACTTGCCTTAGAAATATATTTCCTCTGGTGAAGCCAAATTATGTCATGGCATCAAAGTTATGAAAACATAAAAGGCATCTCAACGCTATCACCCAAACTACATACATTAGCTAAGCCATTTCTTACGGTCTCTAAGAAAAATACTCATATCATTTTCAATAAATTGAAACTATGTTCTTACCGTCTCCTGTGGTTTAATTTTCCACTTTATTGGCTTAAATATTATGAAGACATGAAGTCTTTTATAAGCTGAGGAGGATGCTGGACTGGTACATTTATGCAAAACTATATTTTACATTTTATTAAGTCCAGGTTAAGTCAACAACAATCACACTTTTCGGGTGAGCTCATTGTATTTCCAGCAGCTGAATTCATCACATGTTTTTGACTGCTCACCAACTTGATTATGGATGGTTAGAATTAGCAGCCCACTTGGATCTTTCTGGCACAAAAAATAGCTATATCAGATATTTTTTAATAACAGAAAATGAAAATAAATATTACTCAAAATGCTCTAATGAAACAACATTTCCAGCTAAAGGAACAGATCAAAGAATGAATATTAACAAGAAACACTGGCAAATGGTTTCCAAATTACTGAACCTCACAAAAAATCTAAACACGTAATAGTGACCCTTTCCATCTTAAATGGCACTGGCAACTGCCTGTAGCTTTGCTACAAGTGTGGAAGGAAGATTACAAAACCACACAATCTGCCATATTTTTGCTCTTTGCACCATGCCTTCCATACTAGGTGAATTGGTAGAACCAGCATTCCTATCCCTAATAATTCAAACTAGAGATGCACCGAATCCCCGAAGCCTTCGTGAAAGATTCGACCGAATATCAAACCGAATCCGAACCCTAATCTGCATTTTCAAATGCAAATTAGGGGTGGGAAAGGAAAAAGTGAAAAAAAAATGTACTACCTTGTTTTGTGACAAAAAGTGATGTTATTTCCTTTCCAGCCTCTAATTTGCATATGCAAATTAGGATTCGGTTCAGCCAGGCACAAGGATTTGGCTGGATCATACTGAAAAAGGCAGAATCCTGGCCAAAACCGAACTCAAACCTGGATTTGCTGCATCCCCAATAAAAACTCCAAGCTTGCTACTTTGGGTGGGGGTGTAATATTATGTATTTTACCTCCATACATTGCATGGGTGTCTGGTGGCGATTTGACTCCACTGGAACCTCAAACTTTTTCTGCTTAGCATGTTATTGAGATAGTATGAGAACTCTTATGGGCTCCATGATACTAAGGTTACCAGATTAGTTCAGAAATCAGAAGTGTCCCCTCATTTATGACATGATCTGGTAACCTTACTTAGTATGATTCTGTGATGGGATCCCAACCCTCTACTAGGGGGCAGATTTATCAAGGGTCGAATTTCGAAGTGGAAAATACTTCGAAATTCGACCATCGAATTGAATACTACGAAATTCAAAGTCGAATTCATAGGATTTTTTGCATCGTACGATTGTATTCCAATCATAGAACGATCGAACTCCAATCGTACTACGAATTGTACGTTTCAAACAATTTTATCGTACGATCATACGATTTTCCTTTGAATACAAAAAATTTAGAAAAATGCCCCATAGGCTTACATAGCACTTCAGCAGGTTTAAGTTGGCGAAGTATTGAAGTCTAAGAGACAGTACTTCGATTATCGAATGGTCGAATAGTCAAACGATTTTACTTCGAATCGAAGGTCGAAGTCGTAGTAGCCTATTCGATGATCGAAGTATCCAAAAATTACTTCGAATTTTGAATTTTTTAACTTCGAAAATTCCCTCGATTTCACTTCGACCCTTGATAAATGTGCCCCTAGGTGTTGTGTGGGACTATTGAAAAGTAGGGCCTACTCTTACTATGACCACATATCGTTACTAATGCTATATCCTTACAGATGCAATATCCTTACTAATGCAATATTACTTACTATAGAATTACCATAGCCATTACTTAACAGTGAATGAGGGATCAAAAGTGTGCTTTATTCCTAGTAGCTAAGTTTGCTAACTCTAACCAGTAACTGAGGATAATAATTGCTTCCCAAAAGCAATAATGAAACTACTAAATAAAAGAGGAAGCCTAAAAATGTACATAATTATATGTATGGAGGGGCCTTGAAGGGACTTCATATACGTCTATTCTATTAAATATGAGAGAAAAAAGTCTGCAGAACAAACAGTGATGTAATTTGCTTATATATAGTAAAAACGAGAAACGTAATCCAAAATTGATAAAATATACCCCAAGAGGAATTTGATTGAATCACTGTATTACCTGCACAATAAAGCAGTAGAAATAAAAATATAAATACAGCAACTGGAACTGATATAATATTAGTATCAGATCACCGCATTGGTTTAACCACAATAACATGGAACGTTCCACTGTACAGAACCATCCACCACATAATTACCTTAAATTGCCTTTTATCAGGTTACAATGGTAGTGACTCCAACTCATGCCTCTGTTGCCATCCACAGTATACACGGGAACCAACAGAAGTGAATATTCTTATCATGGGTTGGTGACTTTTCATTAAACACAACTGCAACAATTGGAAAATTTACAGCACTAGGCTAATGGCAGCAACTTATTTCTTGTGATATTCAAGTACTGGTTGTTATATCATCTACTACAGGTTAAATACATTTTAAAGGGAGGACAAGGGCCTGGGGACAGTCATTCCCAACTGTCACATCTAGGGTGTTTGGAATTGTAGTCAGAGCCTGATCAAGAACTATGGGCGTCCAAAGCAGGGATGACACCAGCCAACTCCCCCCCCCCGACGTTAGCATGGAGGCAATATTATGCTGGCGCTATAAAAATACTTGATAATTATAATAGTATATAATAATATAATAATAGTAGGCTCGTGTCACGAAACTCTGCTTATTCTCCCATTGTATGATGTTCAGGGCTGGATTTACAGAAGGTAGCAGAGGTATTTCTAGGGTCCTAGTGCCCCCTCCGTTGCACTCTAGAAACATGCCTGTGCTGACTACGCCTTGGTGCAACCCTTTGGCTATGCCTGAGATGCACAGTCAGAATTTATCTCAATATTTTCTGCTACAAACTCCGATCAAATCCGCTCTGGTTTCTTACGCTTATTTATTATTACATTTTCCCAAAAATTTGATTTGCGGGGGGGGGGGGGGGAAATCAGATTTTCAATATTTTTTCATATTTTTCATCCGATTTTCATGTTGTTTTTCGCCAGATTTTTCACCCGTATTGCACGAAACCCAGCGCACATCAAAAAATCATTGGGACTTCTCCCACTGACTTATATGCAACCTTGAACGGTCTGAAATGCCGGATTTTCTGATTCTGACTTTTCCATCCTTGGGATTTGTGATTTTTTAAAAGTCCAATTTTATAGAAAAAATATCCACGTATTTTTTGTGCTTTTTGCATTCGGAGTTTAGTAAATAACCCCCTAAATATTGTACCATGCTTGGGAATCCTTTAGCCTGTCATTATTTCATCAAAAACTAGAAGCTGTGATATTAATTAAGCTACTGTTGCTGTATCATGTTTCTGTGTTATTTACACTTGCAGTCTATCATAGCCTCAGAGTTAGGAATGTAAGGAGCATGATGGGCCCTCTCACAGCACGACTGCTGGCAAGCCTAGCAAGGACAATGCAAAGTATTAGATTACATGCAGGGATAAATATGCTACTCATACTGACTCATTTCTTATTGTGGTTTCCAAGTATATTTCTCCTTGTCATTGAGAAAAAAGTACATTATTTTATTTTGATCTCTGTAGAATATTGAGGAGAGATCCTAAAATGGAACAATATGTTGTTATAGCACACGTTTATTATACTTATCAAGGCAGAATGAAAGTGAATCAATCTGCCTTGATGAAAACATTTTTATAGATTGCCGAGTCTAAGGGGCTTATTTAATAAAATTCCAATTTCTGTTTTTTTTCACAAATTGAATTTTTCTCTAATATTCATGTTTTTTTATATCTCTGAAACACTAAGGAGGTCATTTATCAAAGTCCAAATTTATCTCCATATTTTCTGCTACAAACTCCGATCAAATCCGCTTGGTTTTTGCTTATTTATTACATTTCCCAAAAATTTGCTTTGTGGGAAATAAAAAAAAACAGATTTTCAAGATTTTTTGGATTTTTCATTCGATTTTCAAATTTTTTTTTGGAATTTTCACCCGAAAACTCAGATTTTTGCCTGAAAACTTCGGGGTATTGCACGAAACCCAGCACACATCAAAAAATCTTTGGGACTTCTCCCGTTGACTTCTATGCAACCTCAACAGGTCTGAAATGCCGGATTTTCTGATTCTGACTTTTCCATCCTCGGGGTTTAATAAATTTTATAAAAATGTGTGTTTTTTTAAAAGTCAGATTTTATTAAAAAAAACCTATTTTTTTTGTTATTTTTGCATTCAGAATTAATTAAAAAAAAAACTTAAAATTGGAGATTTATAAAGTACTGTGAAAAACAGTAATACAAAACTTTGTCATGTAAAAGCTGTCAAGGTCCTATACAAGTCAATGAGAGCTACACTTTTCCTATTTGTCCATTTTTAATCAATTTGGACTTGCTTTATACATTTGGATCTTTTTAATAAATTACATGGCATCTGTGGTTTTATATAAAATCAGTTTAAAAACCTCTAAAACCATTAAAATGAGAATGTTAATAAATGGGCCTCCTAGTCTTTGGTATTGACGGCAGGGAGACATGGAGGACTATTTAAAGGTCGGATTTTAGTGGTTTTTAAAACCACGACTAAACTCACTTTCTCTGAAACAACATACGCCATGACATTTATCAAAAGATCCGAATAGAAAAAGTACAAATGGAAAATTACTTTGATCTTTGTGCTAACAAATACAAATACCTAGTAAACCTCTAAAAAATTTAGTTTTTCTGACAATTCCTAGCACAAAAAACCCCAAATCCTCTGTAAGTTCAATTGGATTTAAAAACGGTGCAGCATCCATTGGCTTCTATAGGACCTCAACAACTTTTACCTGGTAAAGTTTTGTATTAAGAGTTTTTTTTGGTTTTTACACTTAAAAAAAGCTTTTAAAAAATCAGAAAGCCACAAATCTTTTAAATATTAGTGGAAATGTACTAAATTCGAGTTAGTAAATGAACCCATTCAAATGCACATATTTAGGGGGTATTTATCAATGATTGCGTTGTTTTTTTCTATGAAAAATTTAAGTTTTCGAGGATGCTGTTTAGTCAAAAGAATTTTTTGGGGAGAAAAACTCAAAACGAGTTTGGAGATTTATTATACCCCGTAGCTGGCAATAGCTCTAATCTAAAATTTGTTGAGGTCATGTAGAGGTCCCTTGAACCATTTGGAGATGTTTGTAGCCTTCATGATGTGCAAGTTTTTTTTCAATGAGATTTGCTCGAAAACTTTGCGTTGTGAGTTCATTCGAGATCTAAACTTCACTTTATAGGCTATTTTTCAAATCAAGTTTCCAATACAATTGGGATTTAAGAGACTGGGGCTCATTTAAAAAGTTTGTGCAGCACATATTTATACATAAATGGTTGTATTGCCAGTGTTTTTTTCTGAACACTGAAATATTGCACTGCTGTGCCCGTCTTTTTGGTTTTTGTGAATTTGCATTGCACACAAATATTCACAAATGACTCACAAACAAGGATCAAAGGTCAAATTTTGAATTCATGTGAGTTTTTAAAAACTCCTCTTAACTCCCATAAATTTGAAATTCGACCAATCAAAATTTATTAATAAAATCTATTTTTTTTAATCTCAGATGAATTAAATCGACCTAAAAACTTGAAGAAAATTTTATTAAAATCCGCCCAAAATTTGAATGTCAGGAAGGCTACAAAGAACTCCAAATTGATCCCTGGACCTCTCTCATTGACTTAAACAGCAATTTGGCGGGTTTTAGGTGGTGAATAGTCAAATTTGAGTTCTTAAAGGGCTAGAGTAAGATAAATCCCAAAAATGAATTAAAACTTTTAAAAAAAACTCGAATCTAATTTGAATAACTCCCTAGTCGAATTTGACAGTTTTGACCATAAAAAATGCAAAAATTTGAATTTCAAATTCGCACTTTCAATTTGACCCTTGATAAATCTGCCCGAGAGTGTACATTAATATTCACAATTGGCAATTTTACCATATTTAAAAATATTTGCAGCACAAATAAAAATTTTAAATTCTGATTGCATATTAAATACACCACTCTTATCCAGCTTTATAAATATAATCATGCGAAGGGCAAATATGTTTACTGTAGAAACAATTCTGCACTGCGCAAAGTTTATAAATGAGCCCTACTGAGTTTATAATTGTTGCTTTTTTTCTTGAATAGGCGTCAATTTGTGTTTTTAAAATAAAGGGGGTTATTTATTAAAGTCCCAATGCTGAAAACATGAACATTTTTAGTTTTTTATACTATAAAATCTGAATTCTTAGTGAAAAAAACCCTAAAATTTTTCAAGATTTAGAATACCCTGAAGATGGAAAAGGTCCAAATCTGAAAATGCGCCATCTCAGACCTACCAAGGTTTTATATAAGTCAATGGGAGAGGTCCTATTTGGAACTTTCTGTAGTGTGTGCTGGAATTAGCCTGAAAATTAGTCTGTTTCCTGCTATTCAGGCAAAAATCTGACAAATTCAGGCTTTTTGGGAAAAGTCTGAAAAAATTGAGAGATCTGGGAAAAAAACTTTTACGTTTCGGATTTTCACTCGATTTTTTAGTGTTTGTCCCCGATCCAATTAAATCATGCTTTTAATAATAAATAAGGTCCAATTGTGGATTCAGAAGGTAGACACAGTGGCTCCCACCATTTCATGACATATTGTGGCCCACACTATGGAGGGACACACTTTGGCATCTGCCTTCCATGATAGCAAGACCATTGCAGAAATGGCCAGTAAGCACTCCATAAACCCCAAACATGCAAGTAAGATCACTACATAACTGAAAACTGAAAGCATTACCTCACCCAAGCAGAATACCACAAACTTTCTTTGCCAACGTCTATTCTTTTCTCTCTGTCTCCTGGGGGATGGGTGTGCCCTCTAAAGTGGAACTGACAGCCATCTTTGATTGATTCCAGTTGACTGGGGAGCTGTGAGCAGCTTCTGCTTGCAGGCAGATACTGGAAGGTCCCTTCAGACCACAGCAGCAGGGAGGGCCCATCAGAATCCAGGACCCCCTAGCTCTGTGGGGTCTTATTTACACCACTGCCCTTTAACATCTTTTATCTTGAAGTGTCTGTGCATGTGTGCACAGTGCATATAAGCAACATGGATGGATAAATATACAGTTTTCAAAATAAGGTTTTATAAAAATACAGTTTACTTATGGGCTGCTTTATGTGACATGCAATGTTCAGAGGCATCGTTTTCCTTGACACAATGATTAAAATCTTAGATATTTTCTATTTCTTTGGTTACAGAAAAGGCTTTTACCACCCTGACAACCAAAGAGCAGCTCAAATTCCAAACTGGAGAACTGCAGAACTAATTGATTTGAGATTCCTTATAAAGTTCACAAAATGAAGACAAATTGTCTCAGAATATTAATGTCGACTTCATATCACAAAGATATATATCCCTTTTACATGCACAGGGGTCTGATTGTTTAGATTTGAATTTTTTGGTAGTGGAATAGATTCTATCATCTGAAAGCAAACCTGATCTCTTGAGCTTCTGTATATGTCATTTTAATGCAAACCACACTTTCGCTTTCAAAGGATGCAATCTGGAAAACAAATGTTGTGTGAGGGCTTTAGGTATTACACTGAGACAAATCCCTAGTGATTTACTATTCCAATTAGATAGCATTCCTGTGATAACTCTACATGAGTACCAGTAAGATCATCTCTTCTTTGCCGTATTCTGGAAATCACCCTACTCAGTGGATAAACTAAGGCCACTACGGTGGTACTGTACCGAGAACCGAGACAAGAAAGCCTGAACTTTAGAGACCACAGTGCCTTCAGGTGCCAGGTGGTGTTCTATTTATTGTGCTCATGAGTCTCTGAACATAAAGTATTTCTATTTTCATAAACTTTTTACTATCGGTTGCTATAGGTTGGGAACAAAAATTGTGCAATTTAGCAGAAATTAGTTTTTAACCCGTTAGCTACATGTTGAAACATGAAAGCAAAGACCTTGCTATTGGTTGCTTCTGGCGGCTGCATTTGTGCAATTTAGCACTTCTGTTATAAGACCTTATGGCTAATGTGTTCTTGTAACATAGATGCCAAGTTGAAAACTGTTGATACAGTGGATCGTTGGACCGGGGTACACCAAACCCAGCTATGGACATGGATGAGCAGGGCCATCTCAACAAAATATGAATTTTGAGAGAAAAGCGAAGCTTGGGGTCCCAAAAAATGCACCACACATAGGGGGGAATTCACAAAAGTGTCGGTAAAATAAGTAACCCAGAAGTGGTGACCGTCAAATTTGTAAAATGATGTACGAACAGCAAATCCGCAAAGGCAGATGTTACCGTCTCTGAATGTCTCGTAAGTCTGACGATTTTCTAAAATGCCGTATATCTTTTCGTCGGACAGTCGTCTTTTTTTTTTTTTAAAGGTGTTTATTTATACACATTTAAAACATAACAAACAACATAAAGGTATACGTCAGGTAACATAGACAGCGATCAGAATACAGCGAGGTCACGCAGGACCCCCACAGTGCAATAAAGCAAGGAAGAAATCCACACGGTTAACAGCAGATCCCAACAAGAAACAAGCAGGCACGTAAATAACAACATTCCCAGTCGGATACACAGGACCAAAGCACACCTCCCTCCAGGCAAGAAAGCACAATATAGCAGCACAAGATCAGAAAGCAGATGGCGTCCCTAACGAATTACATCATAAGGCCACTTCATCATGTGCCTCAAGCCACGGTCCCCAAATCTTATCAAATTTTTGGGGGCAGTGCCTAGCAGAGTACGTTAGCTTTATGACTGGAAGCCGAGCATTGACCAGTTTTTGCCATTGCTTGATTGTCGGGGGCAGGGGGCTCATCCATTTGATAGCTATCTGTTTTTTAGCATAGAACAGTAGGGCGCGCAGAAGGCATCTGGTTTTAACAAGGGGGGCAAGGGCCTCAACCACGCCTAACAGACATACCCCTGGTGCCAGTACCACAGGAAGCAGGACCACATCAGAGAGGTGAGAAACCACCCTTGCCCAGTAGCGGTTGATCATAGGGCAAGACCATACTAAGTGAAAAAAGTCAGCATCCAGATGCCCACATTTGGGACAGGCAGCATCCGGGCTCCTACCCATGGCCTTAAGCCTAAGTGGCGTAATGTAAGTACAGTGTATTATCCTAAATTGTACCATTTTATCTTTAGTAGAAATCAGAAAGCTGTAGAGCTCGCTAGTTGCCTCCTCCCACACATCATCCTCCATATTAGGAATGAGCGTGTCCCATTTAGTCCTGGCTTTAGCAAAGGGGCTACCCATGGAAGTCACTAATATTCGATATAAGCTAGACACTAGTTTCTGGGGGTTCGGATCCCACAATCTGTCCTCATGTCGCATCGTGGCCGTGGGAATAAGCAGGGAGCCAAACTGCGCAGTAACAGCATGGCGGAGTTGAAAGTACCTATGCCAAGCAATGTCCTGGCACCCCAGGGCAGTGGTGAGTTGGGTCTGGGTCAGGAGGGTATCCTCTGCCAATAAATCAGATAGATGCTTCACTCCTAGCTTGGGCCAATAGACAAAGTCCGGAAGTTGTCGCAGATGCGAGAAATTAGAATTTCTCCACAAAGGAGCTCGGGGGGAGGGCAAAGGGGTTGGCCGTGCCAGCATTCTATGGGCAAGCACCCAAGCCCGTTGTGGGCAGTTCAGTGTGGGAGGAAGTTCTGGCGTGTCCTTGACTCTCCTATATGGAGCGTTACGAATAGCTTCAAACGAACCTGCCAGGGTGGCATGCAATGCGGTCAATGGGTTCTCAAGGTCAGGGTTGAACCAGTTGTGGATGAAGGACAGTTGGCTCGCAAAGTAGTAGAGTCTGAGGTGGGGGAGGGCCAAGCCTCCTCTGTCTACTGGGGCCAGGAGAGTCACCTTATTAACCCTGGGAGGTTTATGTGCCCAGATAAAGGAGAAAAGAACTGCGTCAATTTGCCGAAATACCTGTTGGGGGACCCAAACCGGGGCATTGGGACAGTCGTCTTTTTACCGACATTTTCATTTTTGAGAGCCTAATGTGTCGGAAAAATTGACGGTTAAACAAATGAGTTAACGAGCAATTCATAAAAATGATGGGAAAAGTGGCGCCGAAAAAAACACGCCCACTTTTAACGACACTATTTCAAAATTGTCCTACACGTCGGAAAATTGGCGGGTAAATGCTCTGTGAATTTGTCGGCTCTTACTATGAAACTTTCTACGATATTAAAAGACATTTTTTTGTTTGCGACACTTTTGTGAATTCCCCCCATAGTGAACATTTTAGGCTACTCCTCCCTGGCACTCCCGTTAACACTAATTACCCAGATATGCCAGTATGATTACTACAGAAAATTGGACACGCACTTCATTAACCCAAGGTGTGCCAGTAAGATTACAGAAGAAAATGGATAATGGCCATATTAATTTCGACATGCCAGTAAGAACTGCAGACAACGGATGCCCACTACATTGAGAACAAATATGCCAGAAAGATTACTGCAGAAATGTAATATATGAAAAGCATAATTTCACCAATACTTGCACAAGAATACCACAAATGTGTGCTCATGCTGCTTGTATTGCTCTACCACCTTCTGCTTAAGTAAAACGTTTGTTAAAAAAAAAAAGATTAAAGATGGCTGGTTGCTCTATTAAGAAACTCATAGCAATCTTTTGTCTCCTGACAGTTTCAGACAGTGAGCTTTACGCCCACTTTCATTTTCCCCAATTCCCTAGTGGGCCAGTCCAATCCTTAATTATACCTACAATATGTTATTATGTTGTAATTATTAATAAGTATTTATAAAGCACTCATTTTTGCCACTCTGTAAAGGAGAGAGTATACAAACAAGAGTGAATATTTATCAAAGAGTAAAACTAGAGCTGGTCGCAGGGAAATTCCTCGATTCTCTATTTCTATGGGATTTTATGTAGACAAAGGGTGAAAGTGAGAGTTCACAATTTGATTAATACATCTTTAAAAATTCCATAGAAATGAACACAGACCAGTGGAATTTCATTTTGGTGGACTGTGGCCAAATTTAGTTTCACTCCTTGATAAATATGCCCCAAGGTGAGGGAAAAGGCAGGACCGGGAGTCAGCTAAGCTCAAGCTGCATTGGAAATTGCACTTAGAAAGGGCCAGTAGCTTATTGTGTTTCAAATAGAAGTGCTAAGTTACATGAGAGAACATTTCTCTTAAAGAAGGACTAAACCACATTTTATACATCTGGGCCCTAGGACCAGATCTTTCAGCTCAGCAATGACAGCAGAAGAGGCATTAGACACAGCCAAACATGGCACCAACTCTGTTTAGCTCAGCATTGGGCTCTTTGGTACAGGAGAACAGTGGGAGTCACTTTGGGGAGGATTGGCGATACCATTTGGGAGGGAGAAGTGTGAAGGAGCCCAGCTGTGTAACATTCAACTTAGTTCTTCAAGAAATATGTATTCTAAGGGCCAACAGATTGGGTGAAAGTCTAATAAAATGCGGAAGAGAATTCCAGAGAAGGGGCCCAGCTCTAGCAAAGTCTTGAATATGTGTTTATGAGTAAGTTAACTTGAACAGTAATGAGTATTTGGTGGATACGTGGGAGGTTTCAGAGAAATAGGGTAGGGCAGAGCTGAAAACTGCCTTGAACTTTGAGGTCAGTAGTTTAAATGTAACCCTGAATGGTAGCTGAAGCACAGATAAGGGTTCACAGAATAGCATGGCAGAAAAAGAGCAAATGGTGAAATGTACTAGCCATTTAGATTGTAAGCTCTATGGGGCAGAAATGCCTTGACAATTAATCTCAGTATATTTATACTTATTATAAAGGTTATCCTCCCTGAGTACACTTTTCCACGCAGCAAGACTGGCTCAGCTTGGGTATCCTAGTAGTACTATATAAATAAAGTTATACATACATAATATAGTGAATTAAGTACCCCCTACTTTAGTATATATAGTGAATAAAATACCCCCTCTTGTACAATATAAGGATATTATAAGTTACTGAGGAGTTTCATGACCTGTATAAAAACACGAGGCTGAAGGCCGAATGTTTTTATACAGGTCATGGAACTGTATAAAAGGATATTATAAGTTACCAAGCAGCTCCATGACCATATAAAAGCACAACGCCGAAAGCAGGTCATGGAACTCCGAGGTGATTTCTAATATCCTCATATTTTGCAACAGGGGTTTTTATTTATTATAATACACATGTTTCAGAGAGTCATGTGACAGAAATGAAATCATTAAGCTCAGATTATAATCAACAACATCACTAAGCACCGTTTATAAGGATATAATTTAAAGGATATTCATGGCTCTTGTGTATTATACATAGGGATGTCGCGGACTGTTCGCCGGCGAACTTGTTCGCGCGAACATCGACTGTTCGCGCTCGCCGAATGTTCGCGAACGTCGCGCGACGTTCGCCATTTTGGGTTCACCTTACCTGGCGCTTTTTTTTGACCTCTCACCCCAGACCAGCAGATACATGGCAGCCAATCAGGAAGCTCTCCCTCCTGGACCACCCCCACACCCCCTGGACCACTCCCCTTCCATATATAAACTGAAGCCCTGCAGCGTTTTTTCATTCTGCCTGTGTGTGCTTGCAAGAGCTAGTGTAGGGAGAGAGCTGTTACTGATTTCACTGATTTCTTTGAGGGACAGTTGATAGTAAGTTTGCTGGCTAGTAATCTACTTGATACTGCTCTGTATTGGAGGGACAGAAGTCTGCAGGGATTTGAGGGACATTTTAGGTTAGGTAGCTTTGCTGGCTAGTAATCTACCTTCTACTGCAGTGCTCTGTATGTAGCTGCCTGCTGTGGGCACTGATCTCTTCTGATCTCATCTGCTGACTGCTGTAATAACCCAATAGTCCTTGTAAAGACTGCTTTTATTTTCTTTTTTGTTGTTTTACTTTGCTACTTTAACAGCCCAGTGCTATTAGTCTAGCTGTGTAGGGGAGTGGGACTGGTGTGCTGCTGTGCTGCTCCTAGTAGTTCAGCAGCAGCAACCCGAGAAATTTTTTTTTTTAATATACATATATATTTTTTTCTTTTACTTATCTTACTGTTCTTTAACGTGTACAGTGCTGTTGCTGTTCTTCATAGTAGTGCACCAATAGTAGTGCACTTGCAGGCATTATTTGCCCAGTGTGTTCTTCAAACAACAACCATCTAGCTGTGTGAGCTTGTTCACATTCTGTCTAAATATCAATAATAATACCGTCTCCAGAAACACCACCCGAGTGACGTTTTTCAGGCAGCAATAATATATTCCGAATCCACTGCTGTAGTAGTGTATACGTTGACCTTGTAGGCCTTGTTTGCCCAGTGTGTTCTTAATTTTCAAACAACTCCCATCTAGCTGTGTGAGCTTGTTCACATTCTGTCTAAATATCAATAATAATACCGTCTCTAGAAACACCACCCGAGTGACGTTTTTCAGGCAGCAATAATATATTCCGTATCCACTGCTGTAGAAGTGTATACGTTGACCTTGTAGGCCTTGTTTGCCCAGTGTGTTCTTCATTTTCAAACAACTCCCATCTAGCTGTGTGAGCTTGTTCACATTCTGTCTAAATATCAATAATAATACCGTCTCCAGAAACACCACCCGAGTGACGTTTTTCAGGCAGCAATAATATATTCCGTATCCACTGCTGTAGTAGTGTATACGTTGACCTTGTAGGCCTTGTTTGCCCAGTGTGTTCTTCATTTTCAAACAACTCCCATCTAGCTGTGTGAGCTTGTTCACATTCTGTCTAAATATCAATAATAATACCGTCTCTAGAAACACCACCCGAGTGACGTTTTTCAGGCAGCAATAATATATTCCGTATCCACTGCTGTAGAAGTGTATACGTTGACCTTGTAGGCCTTGTTTGCCCAGTGTGTTCTTCATTTTCAAACAACTCCCATCTAGCTGTGTGAGCTTGTTCACATTCTGTCTAAATATCAATAATAATACCGTCTCTAGAAACACCACCCGAGTGACGTTTTTCAGGCAGCAATAATATATTCCGTATCCACTGCTGTAGAAGTGTATACGTTGACCTTGTAGGCCTTGTTTGCCCAGTGTGTTCTTCATTTTCAAACAACTCCCATCTAGCTGTGTGAGCTTGTTCACATTCTGTCTAAATATCAATAATAATACCGTCTCCAGAAACACCACCCGAGTGACGTTTTTCAGGCAGCAATAATATATTCCGTATCCACTGCTGTAGTAGTGTATACGTTGACCTTGTAGGCCTTGTTTGCCCAGTGTGTTCTTCATTTTCAAACAACTCCCATCTAGCTGTGTGAGCTTGTTCACATTCTGTCTAAATATCAATAATAATACCGTCTCTAGAAACACCACCCGAGTGACGTTTTTCAGGCAGCAATAATATATTCCGTATCCACTGCTGTAGAAGTGTATACGTTGACCTTGTAGGCCTTGTTTGCCCAGTGTGTTCTTCATTTTCAAACAACTCCCATCTAGCTGTGTGAGCTTGTTCACATTCTGTCTAAATATCAATAATAATACCGTCTCTAGAAACACCACCCGAGTGACGTTTTTCAGGCAGCAATAATATATTCCGTATCCACTGCTGTAGAAGTGTATACGTTGACCTTGTAGGCCTTGTTTGCCCAGTGTGTTCTTCATTTTCAAACAACTCCCATCTAGCTGTGTGAGCTTGTTCACATTCTGTCTAAATATCAATAATAATACCGTCTCTAGAAACACCACCCGAGTGACGTTTTTCAGGCAGCAATAATATATTCCATATCCACTGCTGTAGAAGTGTATACGTTGACCTTGTAGGCCTTGTTTGCCCAGTGTGTTCTTCATTTTCAAACAACTCCCATCTAGCTGTGTGAGCTTGTTCACATTCTGTCTAAATATCAATAATAATACCGTCTCCAGAAACACCACCCGAGTGACATTTTTCAGGCAGCAATAATATATTCTGTATCCACTGCTGTAGTAGTGTATACGTTGACCTTGTAGGCCTTGTTTGCCCAGTGTGTTCTTCATTTTCAAACAACTCCCATCTAGCTGTGTGAGCTTGTTCACATTCTGTCTAAATATCAATAATAATACCGTCTCCAGAAACACCACCTGAGTTGTTGTTTTAAAAATAATGCCAGGCAAAGGCAGGCCGCCACGCAGAGGCACTAGGGGCCGTGCTGCTATGCTATCCTGTGGCCCTAGGAAATTGCCCAGTTTTAAAAAGGCAATGACCCTGAACTCCCAAAATGCTGAAGAGGTAGTTGACTGGCTTACACAGCACACCCCATCCTCTACCGTTTCTAACTTTACCACAACATCCTCATCCTCCACTGCTATGGCCACCCCACGTAACACTTCCTCCACCACCGGCGCCCCTTCTTCACTGGAGTCAGAGGAGTTATTTTCACATGAGTTTCTTGAACTGAGTGATGCGCAACCATTATTGGCAGAAGAAGATGAAGGAGATGAGGACGTTACACCAGATTTAATTCTGGCAGAGAACACAACAGAGATGGACATAATGAGTGATGAGGAGGTCCCCGCTGCTGCTTCCTTCTGTGAGCTGTCAGAAGAAATTGATGCATCTGAGGAGAATGATGATGAGGAGATTGATGTTTTGTGGGTGCCCAGTAGAAGAGAGCAAGAGGAGGATAGTTCAGATGGAGAGACGGAGAGTCAGAGAGGCAGGAGGAGAATAAGACTTAGAAGAAGCAGGGAGGACAGCTCGCAGGGAACAGTAGGGCAACAACATGTATCGGCACCTGTGGTCAGCCGGCCAACGCACCCGCCATTGCCGCCAACTTCTACTGTTACCGCCAGATTGCCAGCCTCAAAAAGGTCAGCAGTGTGGGATTTTTTTAATGTGTGTGCCTCTGACAAAAGCGTTGTAATTTGCAATGAGTGCAGTCAGAAACTGAGTCTTGGGAAGCCCAACAGCCACATAGGTACAACTTCTATGCGAAGGCACATGAACGGCAAGCACAAAGCACTTTGGGAGCAACACCTCAAAGGCAACAGGCAAACTAAAAGCCACCCTCCTTCTGGTCCAGCATCTTACTGCTCTACCTCTGCTGTCCTTGACCCGTCTGAACCACCCTCCACTCCGCCTTCCACCTTGACCACCAGTTCCCATTCCCAGTCATCTGCCCCCAGCCAAGTTTCTGTGAGGGCCATGTTTGAGCGTAAGAAGCCAATGTCTGCGAGTCACCCCCTTGCCCGGCGTCTGACAGCTGGCTTGTCCGCACTCTTAGCCCGCCAGCTTTTACCATACCAGCTGGTGGACTCTGAGGCCTTCCGCAAATTTGTAGCAATTGGGACACCGCAGTGGAAGGTACCCAGCCGCAATTTTTTTTCAAAAAAGGGAATACCACACCTGTACCACCATGTGCAGAGCCAAGTCACCGCATCTCTGTCACTTAGTGTTGGGCCAAAGGTCCATATGACTACTGACGCATGGTCCTCCAAGCATGGTCAGGGCAGGTATGTCACCTACACTGCCCACTGGGTGAACTTGGTAATGGCTGGGAAGCAGGGAATGTGTGGCTCAACAACAACAACAGTGGAGTTGGTGTCACCGCCACGGATTGCACGCGGTTCTGCCACCACCTCTACTCCTCCTTCGCTCTCTACCTCGTCTTCTTCCTCTTCTTCGTCCTCTGCTGCTGGGTCCTCCTCCTCCACACCTGTGCACCCCCAGCTCCCCCTAGGCTATTCGACGTGCCAGGTACGCCGTTGTCATGCTGTCTTGGGGATGACGTGCCTGGAAAGCAGAAACCATACCGGATCTGTACTCCTGTCATCTCTGCAGTCACAGGCCGATCGGTGGCTGACCCCACACCAACTGAAGATCGGAAAAGTGGTGTGTGACAACGGAAGCAATCTGTTGGCAGCACTGAGACTGGGCAATTTAACACATGTGCCCTGCATGGCACATGTTCTGAATTTAATAGTCCAACGTTTTGTCTCGAAGTACCCAGGATTCCAGGACGTTCTCAGGCAGTCCAGGAAGGTGTCGGCCCATTTCAGACGGTCCTACACAGCCATGGCACGCCTTGCTGACATTCAGCAGCGGTACAACATGCCAGTCAGGCGTTTGATTTGCGACAGCCAGACTCGCTGGAATTCAACGCTCCTCATGTTGGAACGTCTGCTGCAACAACAAAGAGCCGTCAACGAATACCTGTTTGAACTGGGTGGTAGGACTGGATCTGCAGAGCTGGGGATTTTTTTACCCCGTTACTGGGTGCTTATGCGCGATGCCTGCAGGCTCATGCGCCCTTTTGAAGAGGTTACAAATATGGTCAGTCGCACCGAAGGCACCATCAGCGACCTAATACCCTTTGCTTTCTTCCTGGAGCGTGCCGTGCGACGAGTGACAGATGAGGCTGTAGACCAGCGTGACGAGGAGCAGGAAGCGCACGATTTCTGGTCGGAATCACCAGAACGAACCCAGGCACCTGCTGCAACGCAGGGAGAGGTGTCAGAAGTGGAGTCAGAGGAGGAAGGTGGCTTTGTGGAGGAGGAGGACCAACAGGAGCAGGCTTCCCAGGGGGCTAGTGGTGACCTTTTGGGGACCCCTGGTCTTGTACGTGGCTGGGGGGAGGAGACCGTGGATGATGCAGTCCTTGATAACGAGGAAGCGGAGATGGATACCTCCGCATCCAACCTTGTGAGAATGGGGTCTTTCATGCTGTCATGCCTGTTGAAGGACCCCCGTATCAAGAGGCTTAAGGAGAAGGACCTGTACTGGGTCGCGACTCTACTAGACCCTCGGTAAAAGCATAAAGTGGCAGAAATGTTACCAACATACCACAAGTCTGAAAGGATGCTGCATTTACAAACCAGCCTGCAAAACATGTTGTACAATGCTTTTAAGGGTGATGTCACTTCAGGAACTCATCAACATTCCAGGGGCAGAGGTGCCAGTAATCCTGCCACGAGCGCACCTGCAAGGACAAAGCACTTTGGCCACTCTGTAACGTCAGACATGCAAATGTTTTTTTGTCCAAGGCAGCGGCAGAACCCTTCTGGATCCACCCTCAAAGAACGCCTCGACCGGCAGGTAGCGGACTACCTGGCATTAACTGCAGATATCGACACTCTGAGGAGCAATGAACCCCTGGACTACTGGGTGCGCAGGCTTGATCTGTGGCCAGAGCTGTCACAATTTGCCATGAACCTCTTGTCTTGCCCCGCCTCAAGTGTCCTCTCAGAAAGGACCTTCAGTGCAGCAGGAGGGATTGTAACTGAGAAGAGAACTCGCCTAGGTCACAAAAGTGTGGATTACCTGACCTTTATTAAAATGAATGAGGGGTGGATCTCGGAGGGTTACTGCACGCCGGAAGACTTGTTCTGAGTTTCTGATTCTGACTCCCCATGCAGCTGTCCTTCTCTGCACGCCTCATGACTCCACACACAGCTGTCCTTTAGCGTCCTCCTCCCTCCACCACCGTTACAAACTAGGGTGCAAACCCTACTGGTTTAATTTGAATCCAGGTAAATCCTGAGTTTTTCTGGCCTCTGTGCTTCAGTGGCTGTGACAAAAAAAAATGAATATTTTCAGCATTTATATGGCATATTGTTTCTGGCCTCTGTGCTTCAGTGGCTGTGACAAAAAAAAGGAATATTTTCAGCATTTATATGGCATATTGTTTCTGGCCTCTGTGCTTCAGTGGCTGTAACAAAAAAAAGGAATATTTTCAGCATTTATATGGCATATTGTTTCTGGCCTCTGTGCTTCAGTGGCTGTGACAAAAAAAAGGAATTTTTTCAGCATTTATATGGCATATTTTTTCTGGCCTCTGTGCTTCAGTGGCTGTGACAAAAAAAAAAAGAATATTTTCAGCATTTATATGGCATATTGTTTCTGGCCTCTGTGCTTCAGTGGCTGTGACAAAAAAAAAAGGAATATTTTCAGCATTTATATGGCATATTGTTTCTGGCCTCTGTGCTTCAGTGGCTGTGACAAAAAAAATGAATATTTTCAGCATTTATATGGCATATTGTTTCTGGCCTCTGTGCTGCAGTGGCTGCGACAAAAAAAAATTAATATTTTCAGCATTTATATGGCATATTGTTTCTGGCCTCTGTGCTTCAGTGGCTGCGACAAAAAAAACATAATTTTTCAGGAAAGTACACATGCCTAATTTTTCAGGGTTCTGCAACAGTGGCAAAATCGCATCTTTTATGGTCACCGCAGGTGATCAATAAAGTAGACCAAAACTGGGCCCACACTGCAGAATCAGTGTTTTTTGGTTCACTTCACTGTACATTGAATTACCTCTGCCTGACCGTGCACGTGCGCACAAGCACGGTGACTGCTAAACACACCACTACAGAAATATTGCCACCAACAGGACGAACATCCTGGAGGTGACAAGCTCAACTAGTAATTAACAACTATTATTTGCTCACTTGACGGTATCATTCATTAAAGCTCTTTGCGTTTTTTTGCGTTGCAGTAAGCGCCGCGTTTCGTCTTTGCGTGTGAACAGGCTGTAACCTTTACACGACTTGATTGGCATGTAGACGCCGGACGTTTTAAAGCAGTTTCTTACACAAGTTTAGAAATGTAGTGTGATTTCTGCCCTTTACAGCACAAAACGCAGCGCTGTGTCAACAATGTATTTTTCAGATACATTTTTGCCCTTGATCCCCCTCTGGCATGCCACTGTCCAGGTCGTTGCACCCTTTAAACAACTTTAAAATCATTTTTCTGGCCAGAAATGTCTTTTCTAGCTTTTAAAATTCGCCTTCCCATTGAAGTCTATGGGGTTCCGACGTTCGCTACATCCCTAATTATACACCTATATATAATATTATTATACAAACGGAAACTGCTATAGTGTTTATTTTGAAAGAAATAATGAGAAAAAAAGGCTTCCAGCAGCAATAAAAAAAGACTTGATTTTAAAACAAGACAGTCAGAAAATATAATCATCATTTAGACGTGAATCTTTCAATAGGAAAGTTTTATCTATTGGTGGAATGTAGGGAAGCGCTTCTAATACCAACATTCAACTTAGTCATTTCTTTCAACTCAGTGGTTTTTGCACAGTATTCAGGAAAACTATGATATTGTGATAAAGTAAATTGAGGCTAATTTCATGTAAATACAGCCAAGAAAATGTGTCACAGATGTGGGGAGCCAGAAATTTGGAAGGTGTTAAGTCTCTTCTTCCGTTTTACTTACCTGCCACACTGTGCACCATTGTGCACTCAGGAAACAAGATGGTTACGGCATTCCTCATCAGAGCAGCCATTCTGGAAATGTTTGGATTTGATATTTGTCATCACATGGGTTAAAATGATCAATGTATATATTATGTCTGGCATTCTAAGTAAGATGGCAAACATACTTTAAAGGGGTGGTTCACTTTCAAGTTAAATTTTAGTATGTTATAGAATGGTCAATTGTAAGCAACTTTTCTATTGGTCTATTTTTTTTTAACATTTTTTAATTATTTGCCTTCTTCTTCTTCGCTCCAGCTTTAAAATGGGGGTCACTGACCACATTTTAAACAACAAATGCTCTAAAGGGCTAGACATATATTGTTACTGCTACTTTTTATTACTCATCTTTCTATTCAGACCCCCACCTATTCATATTCCGGTCTCTCATTTAAATCAATGCATAGTTGCTAGGATTATTTTGACCCTAACAACCAGATCGCTGAAATTGCAAATTGAAGAGCTGCTGAATAACAAGATAAACTCAAAAAGCACAAATAACTAAAAACGAAGTCTCCGAATTTCACTCTCTCCATCATAATAAAAGTTACTTTAAAGGTGAACAACCCCTTTAATATACAGGTAAGGTACATATTATCCAGAATGCTCAGGACCTGGAGTTTTCCAGATAAGGGATCTTACTGCAATTTGGATACTTTAAGGGTCAGGGGTCACAGGCAGATTAGGGGATATTAGTCGCCGGGGACTAATCTCCCTGGACTGCCTTCCGCTGGATATATTGAAGATAGATGGCGGGAAAGAACTAGGAGCGATTTGTTTTCCGAAGTTGTCTCACGAGGAAACTTCAGACGACTTTGGAAAACGAATTGCTCCAAGTGCCTTCCTGACGGCGATTTTCATTATAGGCAGAGAGAGGCAGTTTGGGGAGATTAGTCGCCCCATAGAAGAGGAGATTTGGGGATATTAGCCGGGCGACTAATCTCCCCAAATCTGCCTGTGTGCCCTGAACGTAAGTCTACTAGAAAATCATTTAAACATTAAATAGGCTGGTGTTTCCTCCAATAAGGATTAATGATATCTTAGTTGGGATGAAGTACAAGGTAATGTTATATTATTACAGAGAAAAAGGAATTGTTTTTTAAAATTTGAATTATATAGATAAAATGGAGTCTAAAGGCCATCCCGTAATTTCAGAACTTTATGAAAAATGGGTTTCCAGATCCCATACTGTGTACTCCATACGTGTGCCATGTTCAATTTATTGTAGTTCTGTAAATTGTTTGGTTCTGTTAGTTCAGCTTTTTCCTCTCCAATGAGCACTTTTATCTCTGCCTTTGCGCAGCTTCCTTTTGAAAATCTCAATGTTAGAACCCAACTTCAGTCCATTAGCATTATCAGGACAACTGGCAAACAAAACAGAAAGAAGAAGATATATCAGTCACAAACAGGTCTGTATGAAGCTCAATGCGTGCATAGTAGATGTGTTGTTGCTCCTTCCAGAAAAGCCTATTTTAGGAAGAGTTAATTTGGAAAGGCTCAGAGCCCAGAGTGTTCTGCTGCCGCCTTGTTATCACAAGTTTACTCTCAGTGATCTAAAGGTGCAATGTGCCTTCATGTTTCTCAACAAGGCGCCTGTGGTCACTCTAAAATTATGACATTTGCTAATGCCAGCTGGCATGACATTGTGCCCTGAGGAAGCGAATCATGAAATAGCTGCTTGAACCACAGAGCAGGCCCATGTTTATAAACAGAACGCATTTGTATCCTTATCTATGGCCAAAAAGTCTTTTCTACTTCCTATAATATAAGGTATATATCAAAAAATATACTTACTCAGTGTGTATATTGAAAAGATATTAGCAGTTTTATACTTCTAATACCAGGCTTTCAGCTCAGCAGTTTTTTTTCCCAAGGTGAGCATTGTTTCTTTGCCAGATTTCTAATGGGACCAGATAAACAGTAAAGTGGGAGGAAATGTGCAATATGTAGAGTGGTCCCTGAATGAAGGTGTCATCTGCATATTGAATTAAAGGAAATTATACCCCAAATTTAATACATAAGCAATAGTTTGTATCAAATTCAGTGTCATATTGAAGAATCTTACCAAACTGGAATATTTATTTATTTTTGTACAACTCTAACATTTTAATTTTTTGGTCTTACTGTTCCTTTAAGTTTACTAAACCAAACTCTAGGTTTTTGTCATTTATTATACAGGTATGGGACCTGTTATTCAGAATGCTCAGGACCTGCGGTTTTCCAGATAACAAATCTTTCTGTAATTTGGATCGTCATACCTTACATCTACTAGAAAATCATGTGAACATTAAATAAACCCAATAGGCTGGGTTTACTTCCAATAAGGATTAATTATATCTTAGTTGGGATCAAGTACAAGCTACTGTTTTATTATTACAGAGAAAAATTAAATCATTTTTAAAAAATTTGGATTATTTGGATAAAATGGAGTCTATGGAAGATGTCTTTTCCTTAATTCTGAGGTTTCTGGATAACAGGTTTCCTGATACCGGATCCCATACCTGTTATTCTCATTTCAGGTGCATTTGTACCTTCATTTTTTATTTTCTCTTTGTATTTGTCAGTTGCAAGAAGGGAATGAATAATTATTTCCTTTTGGTTTCACAGCTAGCTTTTATGGGGGTGTTACTGGTTTGGCTGGTACTGTAGCTTAAGTCTTGCCTTAATGTGCTGTGAGTAAGAAGAAAAATAAAGAAGCCAGAGGAGTTGTAGCCAAGCAGTCCAGGATATGAGTAACTGAGGGAATAGCCAAATGAATGGGGCCATAGATGGAACTCTACATAACAGGAATGATGACACAGGGTGGTGCTGATGGTCTGACAAGTATGTAGCTGCACGGGGAGTTTGTCCCACTTGTAACACCACTTAGGGGGTTATTTATCAAAGGTCAAATTTTGTATACCTCAAATGAACTCACGACTCGAATGGTTTCTAATTTAAGAAAAAACTGGAACGGAAAAAACTCAAATCAGCGAGTTCGATGAAAACTCGAAAAACCCCTGAAATTGCTTGAGTTTTCAGGCAAAACCCTCCAAAAAAACATCATGAAGGCTATTAACATCTTCAAATGGTTCAAGGGACCTCTGCCTTCGTCTTCTACATGACCTAGACAGGTTTTAGATGGTTTCGAATTCAAACAATTTCCAGGGTCAAGGTATAATCGTTTAGTGTTGTCTTTTTTTGGGCAAAACTCACATTTTCAGGTTAAAAAAACTCAAAATTTTCAAGTTTTCTTTAAAAATCTTTTTGAGATGTATTATCCCCCGACCCTGGAAATACACCATCTACAACCTGCTGAGGTAATGAAGGAGTCAATGGCAGAGGTCCCTTGAACATTTGAAGATGTTAACAATCTGCATGATGTTCCAGTTTTGTTTGGAGAGTTTTAGCAAAAACTTGAATAATTTGAGAGATTAATTTGAGTTTTTGGGATGCAGTACTCGAACTCACAGAAGCAAATTTTTCCATTCAATTTTTGATACATAACCCTCTAAATCTTTAAAAAATTTAGTTTTTTGAAACTCAAACTTTTATGAAACTCAAATTGTTCACTTTTCTTTTTTAACCCAAAAATGTGATTTGTGACCAAAAAATAAACTCGAATTTTAGTGGGAAACACAACTCGATCCTTAATAAATAAAATAAATAACCCCCCTAAAAGTAATTGTGAGGGCTTTGTTGACCTTTAACAACAGAGCAAAACCATACACACAAGGCCCAAAAGAATATTATGGAGGCTTTTGCTGTCATGCAAACATAATAAAACTACCCTTTTTGGTCTAATATTTTTCAGCAGCAGTATGAAATTCTTTGGTGTTCTGAGACAAATGGAAAATTCCCATAGGTTTTTGCTTCAGCAAAAGTATCTAAATTAAAATCAGCAGTTACATTCTGAAGAAGTTATTTAGCATTCTTGAGCCAATGGTTGACAAAATACAGTAATAAAATACAGTGTACACAGTACTTGTCCCAGCCAAAAAACTCAGGAAAATGTGTATTCGAATTGTACACTACAATTTTTATTTTACCTTTTTTCATTCAAAGCATTGGCAGCAGATGCAGATTACTTCAAAGCTAATATTAATTGCAAAATATTCACAATGCAGGGATTTTAAGCTTTAAATAACATAGTAGACCTCTGTCAAACAATCCATTTGATCTCACAACTCTATGGAAGGAAACTAAAAATAAAACACAAAGGGAGTATTCTGTGGATAATGAAGAACATGGACATTTCCATATCTAATAGTAATGTTATCTCATCTTTAGGATATAAGTAATACAGAGGATACAAAAATAGCATATTATTGCATACAAACGAGTTAAAGAATTTGTCTTTCACTTGTCCCATTCAGATTTCAGTGGGATACCGAAAAACATTATTACCATACAAATTGTCATCAGGTAGTGAATATATTTTATTCTATTAAGTAAGCATGGAAATGTCACGATACCTGACCAGGGTCCCTGAAATCCTATGCACATTCTAAGCAGTGGTTATTTACTGATCACATTATTCAATGCTGCAAACTGAAGAACATTTTGCCTTAACGCCGACCCAACTTTACTGGTCAGTTTCTGGAATTTCCCTGATCTTTGATGGTTCAAACTACTGAATCTGGATAGACCCATGTTCAATATGCATTTCTTGCTGGAGAGCAGTCTGCAGAGGTTCTACTGCCTGAAAATCAAAAGAACATTGATAACTACAGTTGGCAAAACATCAACGAAACACTAGGTTATTGCACTGCTTTATTATAAACACTCAGTTTGGGCAAAAGACCAATCTAGCAGAATTTCATTGTAGAAAGAAAGTAACAGTATAAAACTAATTTTTGAATATAATGAAATGCCAGATATGAGGAAAGTGAGGGAAAAACTAGGTTTTAAACTTCTCTCAATTCAGCCCAGGAAAGAGTTTCCCATTGGAGAAAATTCTCATAAATCTAAGGTACTCAGAGGTCATTTTCTCCTTCTATGAATAGTTTGATTTTGTTCTCCTTGCTTGCTGTCAGAAGGTGGTAAAAAGGTATGTGGATTCATATAGACAAATACAAGAGTCCTCTGCACTCAACCCATTATCAATATATTTAAGACAGAGACATTTTGTGCCTACTGCTACTGAAAAATGCCTTACCCCTTAAACAAAACAGGGATTGTTTGTCCATATATTGCAATATATTTAAGCTGGCCAACTACGTCAAAGTCATCCCATATCTGGCCAGTCCTATGCTCAATTTTCATCTGATTCATTAAGAATTCTATTGCATAATTATACATTTTACAAAGGGACTAAGTTTTACCCAAGTTTGGGAGTTTTACTTTGAAAGCAGCTAGTAAGTTGCAGGTAAAGCTTAGTCCCTTTGTAAAATGTATAATTAGGCAATTGAATTCTTGATGAATCGGATGAGGGTTGAGCGTAGGACTGGCCAGATATGGGATGACTTTGACGTAGTTGGCCAGCTTAAATATATTGCAATATATGGACAAACAATCCCTGTTTTGTTTAAAGGGTAAGGCATTTTTCAGTAGCATTATGCACAAAATGTCTCTGTCTTAAATATATTGATAATGAGTTGAGTGCAGAGGACTCTTGTATTTGTCTATATGTATTTTGTGGTCACAGCCTCATTGCACCCCCATCTAATGTTTTTAAAATTAGCGGTGAGCACAACTTTCCCTTGTATGTGGATTCATATACCATCTGCTTTTTACTTCAAATAAATTACAATTAGTGCATACAGTATGTGTAGTACATTAGCAAAACCTAATTATAATCTTTACAGTGTATAAAGGAGATCTTGCTCTATCCACAGTTTATACTTATATTTGTAGAATGGAAACAATAAATGAATTTATAGGTTGGAAAATAATGGTGAATACTAACACTACTGCGTTTATTAAATAGGAATTACAATGGAAAATGTTACAGAAATGTTCTTTGGACTATATATATTCAGTGATAAAACACCTATTTAAAATTAAAGATCATCTACAGAGAAGGTTCATGCCTGAAAATTCCTAACTTCCACCTAGAAAAATATATTTTTAATAACTGTAGTTTTTACAAATGAGAATTCCATAGAGTTCTCTATCAGTTTAAAGCTTTGTGCTAAAGGTTTTGAGCAATTTGTTAAACTGTTACTTCCTTTTTTTTTAGACCCGTGTGATCTGTTTCCAGAAATTCATAAAACTCCTTTGAATTCGTTTCTACTTCATCGTATAACTTTACAAGGCTTTTGATCATGCTCTTTACAATACTTATTGCAAGCACTAACATAATTTATTACTCTAGCCCAGGCTTGGGATGATCTATTGCATAAGGCTTGAAAACGTTAGCTGGAAGCAGCCAGCCTGTGCTTAAATGTGGGGCGCTGTCTCTTGTGGAGAAGGAACATGATTATGAATAGAGGTACATATTAATTCTGACTAGCTGACATTACAACCCAAACTCTGCTAGAACTATTGCGAGGATAACAAAATAATATAATGCAACTCATACACAGAGGAAAAATACTTAAAAACAAGCTAATCACATGCAAAAGTCTGTCATAACATTCATGCACCAAAAGAGAAATATTTCCACACATTTATGAACACAGCACATTTTATTGACTGTGGAATTCTGAGTTGCTCAAAAGTTTCTACTCAAACAGTTTTATAATTTATACAGACTGGTTCTGAACCTAAAGGTGTTCCAACCTTTTGGTCAGGAGGAGCCAATTCAAGATGAAATCAATACAGAAAATATTGATGTCCATGGAGAAGAAAGATTTCATGACACAAATAGACATATCAAGGTTGCCTACCTACCAAGGTGCCAGTAAACTTCAGAACACAAAGAATAAAGGTTATCCCTTATTAGGACCTGTTAATAAGATCTTAGGGGTGATGCTCACTGTACTAGCTCTCTCAGCAGTTCTCAGGTGGTAAGACACCATACCAGATGCCTCATACAGTAGGTAGCTTTGGGATGTCCACATGGTGCCTCGCCCAATTTATGCAAAAGAATGAGGGATTTAAACAGCAGAAATGCTTCCTTGCACTGTTAATGCATGTGGTGAATGGTTGGAATGTCAAGTACTACTTTGCAATACAATCCCCATTTGAGTGATGTTTACACTAGATTTGGTGTTCTCTCAGCAACTAGGAAGTGACGCTTTTGAAACACCCCTGGCAAGTGTCATTGCTGAAAAAACTTCAGAGCACCTCAGAGTAGCTCATGAAAATCTCTAATCTGGTTCTGGAATCATAGTGCTTAATTGATTCACTGAGGTAACCAAGCCAAGCAAATGAAGGGTATAAATAAACCACAACAATTTTAAAGGCCCTGCCACACAGGGAAACCTCCTCTCCCTTAAATACTCTGTGTATCATCCCAAAAACATGGAATTTATGTCTGCAATTATAACTGGCTACAGGAGCATTGAGAGAAGATGCAGAAGTGTGGTACATATATAAGGAGACAAGTATGTTTAAATGATAGAATATTGCTAAGCCTTTTTAATGCTGTATCAACCCTAAATACTAGTGATGTGCAGGTCGGGATTTCCCTAAACCTAACCCACCCTCCCTTGCCCCGCGCCTGCCCGCATCCGACTTCCACATTGCATTTATAGACCAATGGTGTCACAAAAAGGGCGAGCAGGCGCAGCGTCTATAAAAGACAAACCCGGAAGTTGGCATTTGACAGTGGCGGGGCGAGCAGGAGAAGAGCTCAACCTGCCCTCGCCTGCCACCCTCGAGGAAGAGTAAAAGGTCGGCCCAACCTGCCCGACCTGTGGGTCCCACAGGTATTGGGCCGGTCCACACATCACTACTAAATAAATATACCCCTATTGAAACAAATTCACAAAACAAGGGGGAAAAACAAGTTTGCACCCACCTTATAATTAGAATGTCTTTCTAGTGTCCATATCAGAGAAGCACCCTTACATTTCATATGCTCTAACAGAAAATGAGCTATCTATTCTGGCGGAAAATAATAATTGTGATAAGGAGACATGACTTGCTTCTAAGATATCATTGTAACTGGTACTAGGTGGATTGGAATTTGACTGTATTCCATGGCACAGGAGGGAGGCAGAGAAGCACACGGGAAGTCTTTTGCTATTTTGCCTGCTGCCAGCATTTTGTTAATGGGGAATAACTACATTATCTGGATTTGCCAGTTGAGAGCACATAATGTACTCACAGAGCTTATTTACCTTTTCATTACTAGGCTACAATGTGTCCATTCCACACTGACAGTGATACAGAACCAACCAGATCAGACACACAGGTTGCAGCTTGTCTAGGATCTATAAAAACAGTATCCCTTCCAACTAAACCGGCCATTTTCGCCTTCTCAGAGAATATATAGCTGCATGACCGTGAACTTAGAAGTTAACTCCTTATGGAGGAATGGAAGATGTATAGCAGAAACCCCCCAGCAGTGCAGAGATTAAACAGTTTAGTAGACAAAACACTGTCATTTGTATAAACATTTATGCACAGAGTAAACAGATCCTGTGTATAATCAAAGATAATGTGCTTTAGAGGAGTCTCTTTGAATTCCGGAATTGCTTACAATCTACGGTTGGCTTTAATTGTTCACTTTTACAACCAGTAATAATAGTTTCCTTATTTATTGCAGCCTTCTTCCAGATTAATGTGTTTTCCCTTAATCTCGAGCATAATTTAAAGGTATTTAAACAAATGGCAATGATACATACAGAGCTGCTGCTTGATGTACACACGCGCGTCTCATTTAAATGGAAACTCACTTAATTAAAAGAAATATTTTAGTTTTGCCAATTTCTGCTGATTTTAACAGACCAAGTATGTTGTAAGGTTCCCAAGATATAGCTGATTTATAAAAGTACAATGTGTTAAATGTGCTGTTTGTTTTGGTTCCAGAATGTCTTCAGATATAAACATTTAGGGCACACAGAGCGTAGATTCTAATGCTTTCAGCCTAGATATTTTTCCAGGTTGAGAGAAGCAGATCCACTCAGTGCCCTATCTCTTACACGTCCTAACTCATTTCGTATCCAACGATACGTAATTATACCTATGATTACGCATCTTTGGATACGAAACGCGTTAGGACGTGTAACTTTTCGCAGTATGGAATAAACTTCAATTTTACCTCGTCGGCTGGCTCTAGGAGTGCATTTTCGTTTTTTTTCTGGTTGTGAATTCACCTCAAGCTACTGGTTCGGGGGACGGCACCTGAGCCAATCTCTGAACTTTGTGAGTGCGATAAAAAGCTGATTTTATTTACACTATATATTTTGTATGGATTGAGTCCGAATGTGACGGACTTGGGGGGTCTCTACACCCAGGTCATTTCTCCCATCGGGTGAGCTGCAGTTCTACTTCATTTTTATAACCACTTCACATAAAGGGGCCTATTTATAATGCTTTTAAAATGAAATATGCAGAAAAAAACTGTGTTAAAAGCTGTGTAAAATAAATGGTGAAATTATCAAGGCAACAGAACAGGCTGCCTAGATGTAACTTTACTTTTCAACCTTCTTTCTGGCCTCAGGTGGTACAAAGAAGTTGGGTGACAGGATGTATATTAAAAATTAACATTTGAGATAATATAAAATTTAATATAATATAAAATAATTATATATATATATATGTAAATATATTTCCCAAAGATTTTTTTTAATTTCCCAAGTGTCTTTCGTACTCATGAGCTTGTGCCCCTGACAGTATCAAAGATGGAGATGACCACAGAAGATGTACCAGAAGGGTATGAAAACAATACAAGCAGTGTAAGTGTAAAGTTAGAGAAGAGATCCATCTCAGTTACCAAGCATGTGTTAAAGCTGCAAGTACAAATGGTGGTTGTCTGGCTCCTTATGATAGTAGACCTCTGGAACTCAGTGGTTTGAAATTACACAGTGCTTTTAAAAAAAGGGATGTGAATAACATATTCCTCTGTGCATATTCACTGGAGCTTGAGATCACAAATGTGTTGTTTTTGTCTATGCAGTTGATTATTATCCTTTCTGTAAGCCACCTGGGACCACAACGATTCTGGACTGGCTTTCAATATGAATATTATTTTAATTTATATATAGGGAGACTTCTCAAATAAAACTCTTGAACATCCCTATATGGTAACCTTTTTATATACCTTTCCTTTATTTCCCCTTGGATGTTTTTAGTTATATAAAATACAGTTACATACCTGGGCTGTTGCTGATGACTCTGCGACTGGTGCAAGCTGAACATACTGGACTTGAATATCATTGGCTTGAAGTTGTGACCCATCGACCACACCAGTAGTTGGGTCAGCAGAGGCTACCGCTATCAGCTGGGCTCCCTGAAGCACCTACACAAAGACAAAGATTTTAATTAACACATTTCCACATAAGATAAATATGTTGTAACAGTCCAGAAACGAAGTATTAAAGGTTTCTTAGCCTACTGTTGTCATTCAAAAGATGGTGAAGAGTGCTCTTTGGCAGAGAGCTTATCTTATTGACTTTATATATTCCTCAAAGATCACAGTGTTTTCCAGTAGTAAAGATGTTAAAAAAAGAATTCAGGAAGGGCTCCAGCAAAGTATTGTATGTTTAATGCCAGCCAAATAAGCATACAACAATAATGATTACAGGGGTGGAATTCCGGAGTAGACAACCACTGAGCATTCAGAAATGGCCAGGAAATATTGAGTGGCATGTGCATATAAAGATTCAGAAATAGAAGGCAAACATCTAACCCTTTCACTGCTATGGACCTGAGCAAGGTGAATCAAACTCTAGCCAGTATCCAGCAAATGAGCAAGTAATATAGTGCTCTTCCCATACATAATGCTGAATTAGTCTACTGTAGGTGTGTGCATGTAGGTGTGTTACAGTGTCACACTAATTGGAGCTAAGCCCATGTATAAACACAAAAGCTGGAGGACCTGCTCAAGATGGGCTTGGATTCTTCTTTGAACATCTAGACATTTCCAGTATATAAATACATGTCATAACAGTGCACTTCTTGCTTCCTCATTCAGCTAGTGTGCACTGCTAGATAGGTTAGAATAAATGTAATAATTCCAACCACTTAGAAATCAGCTTGACATTATTGCTCCAGGCTGTATAACACACACATAACCATTTTTATAACATTGTACAAAAAGTAAAATGAATGAAAATCCATTGTACACTATAGATTTATGTGTATAGTACAGCAACATATTCTGCCATATATTCAAGCCTGGCCACTATGATGTCTCAATCTGTTGAAATATTGCACCCAACATATATACCAGTAACTGAACTTTGGGGGATGAGATGCTGTAGCTTAAACCTTAAAATCTGCTAAAGAGTGGCAATTACATTATAAATAATATAGCCCAAAGAGATTATTTTGCCTTGGGCCAGGCCACTACAAAGGACAGTACTGAACATATCAATTAAGGTCAGAGAGAATAATGATCTTTTTTTCCCTCTCCTGTACATTTTGCAGTTTAATCACAGACTATCCTGCAGAACAAAAAAGGATTACTGAATTACGAGATGGTTTGCAAACCGCATCAGGGTTTTCACCATATTCCGAGTCTGTAAAGAAGGAGTTATTTTCCAAGGAAAGGAAATTTAAATATTAGTATTGACTTCTTATCAAAAGTCCATGCCAGCTCCATATGTGTTTGGCTTGGAGAGCATGGAGCAGGCAAACTCGCTACTGAAAATTCCAGGCAGGAGTATATAATATTATACAAACAAAGCGCCCCTCTGTCTTCTAGGAAAGAATCCATACAACGAATGCACATGCTGATACTGTAAGTCTGCGGCAAATATTTCATATGATTTATGAGAAGAGTTCAAATGGGATTACACTACATACAGTGATGCAATATCATAACATCACTTTATGCGTTTTCAAGGCTACGGTGGTTACACCAATAAAAAGCTATGTTACCAAAGAAAGTAACTTTATGCCAGGTACACACACACATATGCAAAAATGCTTACAATGCAATGATGCTGCTACTACGAAAAACAGGTTCCTCACCTATGTTATATTAAATAGAATAACACTAATATAGCAATGTAGTTTTGAAATCTTTGTAGAGTTGTAGTTTAAAACAGATGGTAGCCCAGAATTTGACATTCTTACTTTGACTAAGACTGAGGGGCACATTTACTAAGGGTCGAAGTGAATTCAAAGTGAATTTTCGAATTCAAAAACGTCGAATTTCAAAGTAATTTTTGGGTACTTCGACCATCGAATAGGCCAAATTCGACTTTGATTCGAATTGGAAAAACTTCAAATATTCGACCATTCGAAAATCCAAGTACAGTCTATTTAAAAAAAAAACTTTGACTTCAACACTTCGCCACCTTAAACCTGCCGAATTGCTATGTCAGCCTATGGGGACCTCCTAGAACTTATAGCCAACATTTGGCTAAGTTTTTAGAAGTTGAATTTTTTTATTTTTTTTGGAAAATCGTTTGATCGATCAATGAAATCGTTTAAATTGAAGGATCTCATCGATCGAACGAACGATTTAACTTCGATCGCATATGGCCATATTCGATCAAAAAAAACTTTGTCGTTGACTTCGAATATCGTACTACTGCAATTCGATGGTCGAAGTTTTTTCGCTTCGAAATTCGACCCTTAGTAAATGTGCCCCCGAATATATCTGCATTCATGTCATCTCTTTTGGAGCCTGTTTTTCCTACTTATTATTGGAAAAATATACGGTAGTAATTAAAACATAAAGGCAAATATGGTAAACACCCAATAAAATGGGCAGTATACCCTTTGTTGAACATGAGTGCAAAGAACTGTTTTTGCATATGTTTTAATTATAGAAAAAAAGCTATGGTTATTGTTAGTGCTTAAAGGAAAACTATACCCTGTAGATCTCTATAAAAAGATATTGCATAAAACAGCTCATGTGTAAAACTCTGCTTCATGTAAATAAACCATTTTCATAATAATATACTTTTTTAGTAGTATGTGCCATTGGGTAATCATAAATAGAAAACTGCCATTTTAAAAAATAAGGGCCGTCCCCTGGGATCATAGGATTATTGATGCACACAAACATACCATATATGTTAGGTCACATGAGCCAATTAGAGTTGTAGTATTTCTGGTCAGGTAAACTCTGAGGCAGCACACAGACCATCATTAAATGGTGGTTCAAGGCAAGAGATGTAAAGGGCAAGATTTACTTAAATATATATACCAGTTTCATAAGATTCTTTAATATGTCACTTAATTTGATATAAACTATCTGTTGCTCAAGTATTAATTTTGGGGGTATAGTTTTCCTTTAAGCTATACATAGGGTAATTGAAGCTACTCCATGTTTGGTTCTTGTAAAGTAGATAATTAAATTACCAGTATACAACCCCCACCCTAAACTTGTTGTGATGGTTTTGCTAGAAACTCAATTATCGACCAAACATGGAGTAGCTTCAGTTGCAATGATACAAGAAATTTAACGTAATTCAGTTATTAATGGAATAATCCACAGCAGAAAAACACTGGCCTTTGAGATAATCATAGTACATAGCCAGCATTGGTATTTCTTGTATGGCATCCAATTTAAATGGATCAAAATTCACCTACATAGTTTGGTATGGGGATGTGGTATTTAGTTACCCTTGGGAAGTGGGGAAACCCAGGGCACACAGGCCTCTAGTTATATATGTCGGCGGTAGCCAGAAAACAGGCAGGTATTTAAAAAAAGACTATTATATCTACATGCTGTACATGTGTTGGTACAGTGGCATTAAAATGCAGATCTACTTGCTGTTTACTGAAGCATTTTGCTGCCCTCTAAAGGGGACAATATAAAGATATACACACAAACACACACACACACACACACACACACAGTCATGTTAAAAAGTGCACCCTTAAACAGAATGTTTTTTTTCTATTTTATACTTGAAAAAATCAATAAAGGATCTTCATTCAAAAAGCATATAAAGATAAAGGTGATATAACTGAACAAACAAGAAAAGTGTGACTATGCAATCATTTTCTTCAACAAACAACTAATATATGCCATTTCCTTCTGTGGAATAAGTAAGTCCACCCTAGGGTCTAATACCTAGTATTGCCCCCTTCACTGTTATCTGCTGTTTTAACGAACAGGACATTATTGTCAATATATATGTATATATACTGGCACACTAGGATATTGGGAAAACTCCTGCTCACCTAGCATTTGCATTGCATGCCTATACCATGGCCACTCCCCATTTCAATATGAGAACAAAGAGAGCAAATAGAGGTAAGAATAGATGATCATATGTAAGGAGAAGTGATAAATAGAATAAAGAAAGTGAATAAAGAAAGGAGAATGGGCCTGCAGTCAAAGGATTTCTGGTGTGGCATTATATATATATATATATATATATATATATATATATATATATATATATATATATATATATATCTTAATGAATATAATTGTATATGGACCTTTCATAATTGTGAAAAAAAAGAAGGGGCGAAACGTTGAATAAACATTTATATATATATATATATATATATATATTTATATCAATATGAGAACAAAGAGAGCAAATAGAGGTAAGAATAGATGATCATATGTAAGGAGAAGTGATAAATAGAATAAAGAAAGTGAATAAAGAAAGGAGAATGGGCCTGCAGTCAAAGGATTTCTGGTGTGGCATTATATATATATATATATATATATATATATATATATATATATCTTAATGAATATAATTGTATATGGACCTTTCATAATTGTGAAAAAAAAGAAGGGGCGAAACGTTGAATAAACATTTATATATTTATATATATATATATATATATATATATATATATATATATATATATATATATATATATATATATATATATATAAAATAAATGTTTATTCAACGTTTCGGCCCTTCTTTTTTTTCTTTTTTCACAATTATGAAAGACCTGTGAGTGCGGTTATTGGCTTATGATTTGTATGTGTTTTTAAACCAGCAGCCAGGCACATCTTTTGGATGTTCGTTCTGCACCAGCTTGGGACTTTTTTTATTAATCAAGTCCAGACAACTTGCATGTGTGAAACAAAGTTGCATTTTATCAAGTCAAACAAACAAACGTGCAAGCATCATTAACGCACCTGTTTCCTATGTTATTGATGTTACAAAGTATCTAAATTTTGAGATAAGATTACAGGTCTATCATGGAATTCCCTCACTTACAATTATATTCATTAAGACTATACTTAATTAGAAAAGCTATCAGGTCAAGTCAGGAGCATTCAAAGTGCAATCCGCTATAAAAATGTATAAATCTTTGTTCCTCTCTTAAGGTAGGTGTCCCCAAGCTAGGGAGTTAACGCTTAGGCTATGCACCGGGTGAAAATAACATACTGCGACCACTACCTACATAGTAACGAGTGTTGTTATTTGAATGGCAACTAGTCTATAGTCCGAAAAATTTAATTCAATATGATAGAGAGTAAAAAATACGTCCAAAAAAATAAAAAGCAAAAAATAGATAGATAAGGCGATAAAAAAATCCAAAAACATCATAAGGCTGATAGTGACAAGTAACAGCGCAACACCGTGCGAGTTGCCTCCACCCTCGTTGTAATGAGCAAGTGGAACTATTCCGGCTACATAAGAGATTGGGTTAAGATCATAAGAGGCACTAACATGGTTGCTTGCTGCACTAACGTGGTAATCTCACGGACACCTCTCCGACTTTTTGGTGATTAAACTACTGATGAATGGGCAGCTATGCGATCGATCAATGCCACTGAACGGACTGGGGCTATGCATTGAGCAGTTGATGTGAACATTATTTATTTATTCTACCACAGAGATTTTGGGATTTTTTTAAAACAGAAAATCCATTATTCCACTACATGATGCAACTAGTTACCACCAAAAAGCATCTGAAAAGGATTAACCACTGTGAGGGTAGGTAGGGAGTAAGAGTGCAGGAAGGCGAGCTGTCTGTTTTGGCAGAAACAAAGATAGTTAGTATTACACAATGGAACAAAGAGATAGAACAGACTCGGAATATAAAACCAAATAGGGCAAGACGCTGACCTCCACACAAATTGTTAATAATTGGCTACAATGAACACTGCATGTTTCACACGTTTATTCATGTAAATGGCAAACATATGCTGTCTGTCACAGCACCGGTCTGATCCTATAGAACAGCACAGGCTCAGCACAGCACTGACTAAATAGATGAGAGAATACTGTGAGAACTTACGCATGCGTCCTGTTCGGCGCAGGCAGGGGTGCGGTAATGCGCGCTGGCGCGTGATGCCGGCGACGGTCGCGGGCGCAGGGACGTAGGTGGAAACGCCTGTGACGGACGTGCTGGCGTCAGTTCCGCGACATCAGCACGAAGACGCTAGTTTGGCGCCAAAAGATATGTATTTAAACCAGATCCAGACTGACATGCATTGCCTGGTTATTAGGTTATTTACTGAAACCCTAGCATCTCTTTCTATTGAATTTCCTGTTGTGACCCTGCCTGAACCTGGACTACGATTTCTGCTGCCTGCCTCGACTCTTCTGCCTGTCTTATCGTTACGAACCTCGCTGCCTGCCTTTGACCTCGGACTTCCTGACTACGACTTTGCCTAATCCTCTGTACCGCGTTTGATAGTCTCATTTGCTACTCTCCACAACCATGCTCCCTGTTCCATTCCAGGTGGGTAGTGGTTGTGTGTGGCGCTTGTGAGTTCGAAATCTTCAGCTCCAGCTCCTTCTTCGTCTGGATCACACCGGTAAGCCTGACAGAATACCATTTGTTAAAAACAGATGAATCTGGTGTAGAAGCTGGGGGGGGGTTATCATTTAAGCTGGTCATAGACTCAAAGATCCGCTCGTTTGGCGACATCTTTCCCCGATATGCCACTAACGGCAGGACTATATCGGGGGTAATTCGAACGCTCGGCCGTATGGTCGAACAATCGAATTACGATACGCCAAGGGGCTCCGACGGGTCGGTCGGGTAAAAATCAAACCTTCCCAATCGATATCGTGGCCAGATATCGATCGGGAAGACCTGTCGGAAGCCCCCATACACGGTCAGATAAGCTGTCAAATTGGTCTAAACGACTGATATCGGCAGCTTTATCTGCCCGTGTATGGCCATCTTTAGATTTAGAAGTTGTGGGCTTGTAACCTACTGTCCATTGTACTATTTTTTTAATTTTGCTAATTAAATAAGGAGAACCCTTGCAACAGGGATATACAACCTGTCACGTTGTTTGAACAAGGGAAAGACCATCCTCATCTTTATGATAGTTTATATAAGGTTATGGGGCTTTACTGGGCATTCTCCATAGTAAAAGAGCCAAATGTCTTTGTTTAAAAAAAATATTAAACAAAAGAAGCACTTAAAATGACCAGGTATTGCTTTTTTTGCTAACTCTGGAAAAGCACCTTACTTTATGGCAGAAACAAACTGATACGGTTAACTAGAGATGTCTGTCGATTAAACATCAATCGACAATAAACAGCATATTGGTAAAGCAGACATACGGACATTGGCAGCTTTATAATGCAGTTACAGGTATAGGATCAGTTATCCAGAACCCCCTTATCTAGAAAGCTCAGAATTACAGAAAGGCTGTCACTATCTATCAGAGAATTGTACACTCAAAACTGGTTAATCATGCAGTAAAGGAAGAAAATAGTCAATCTGGCAGTTTTGGGTATTCTGTTTTACCCAAGTGCACTTCATCCTCAGGCCTTATACATGGCAAAGGATTTTTCTGCCTATCAGATAGTCTTTTATTAACTCATATTTGAGCACACATCTTATCTGCTTCCATATTTGTGTATATTAATGACCTGCTGGACCCAGCACACATCTCATCTGCTTCCACAAAATTTACTACACACATGCTTATAATTTAAACAACAATTTCTTTATCATTTCAGATTTCAGCATTGCCAGATTAGCATAATGTTTGTAAAGGATAAGTAGCTGCATCTGTGTATATTATATCCAGCCATGTAACAAAGCTAGTGGTTTTCTCCTGAACCCCAACAGTATACTTGATATCAAAGCTGAATGTTCCATGAGATCATTCTTTAGGCCATGTCCAATAATGTGTGAGGGGATATGATCTGCCATAAAATGATGCAAAAATACAATGTATTCCCTCAAGAAAAAATGGTATGTGCTGAGAACAAGCAAAATGCAGACAATAAGGCTTCAATTTTAGTCAATAAGGAGGCTGCAAATTAATATCACTTAGCCTTTCAGCATTCATGATGCTGGTTTATTGAGCGTTACAAAGGGATCCATAGTGTCATTGGATCTTACACCTCCCATCAGCTTATTTATGTTTGTCACTTTGGTTGGGATAGTATTTCATACAGTATGACTAAAGTGTAATACTGCTTAGTGGAGGCCTGTCATGTAGCTGTCCTATTTCACTAATGAACCCCTGGGGGAAACCAGAAGCAGCTTTCAACATGAGAAAGAATTTCTAAAAGCATTAGTCAAGTTAGCGTCTTCTGTGTATAGTTGTCAGAGGTACTATGCTTCCAGCATTGCAACTTAGTACAGTGTGTACAAAGAGCCAGCTGAAAGTTGTTGTGATTCAGCTAAACAAAATAGAAAAGGCTGATTGTTGCTTTTATTCACCCAAAACTGTAGCACAATCGTGGAAATGTATGCATTTGAAAACATTCAGGGCGAAAGCATGCAGATGATGGTGTGAGCTTTCCTAAGGTTCGGTTTTACAGGGAGTGCTATATGTAACCAGTGGAGGGGCAGTGTAAAGAGCCCTCCAATGGGATTCCCCACTGATATCTGGCCAAAAATCAGCCAGATATTTATTGGATGGCTTTAAAACTCCCATTGGAACAAGGACCGCATAGGCTCATGATGAAGTCCTCACTCCAACTTCCTGTATCACCTACATTGTGATCTGTTTGTTGGACTGTAGTGCCCAACAATTAGATCCGCCCAATATCGTCCACCTCAAGGTGGGCATATTGGGGAAAGATACCCTTGTTTGGCAACATTACCAAACTAGCAGATCTTCAAGTGTATGGCCAGTTTAAGCAGGACATCTGTTATCTGCTATGTAAACACAAGCTGACTATGAAGATTTTCATTCATCCAAGTCATGGTATATCTAGTATAGTTAAATCTAAAACAACTGGACTTGCTGAGTAATCAATGAAGACGTTTCACTACTCATCCGAGCAGCTTCTTCAGTTCAATTGACTGGTATGGGAAATAAACTCTTCCACTAATCCAATCACAATGGCATTGTAACTCTTCAAAGAGGTGACATCTGAAGAAATTCACAGAGGTGTAGATTCTGTGTAGTTACTGTGATGGGATTGAGGAGACAAAACAACTGCTCACCACGCGAATGGCTCAGCATAGGAGGGCGAACTCTACAGGGCAAAACTCAGCTGTCTTTCTACACTTAAAAGACAAGGGACACTCCTTTGAAGATAGCAAAGTCCAAATATTGGATAAAGAAAAACGCTGGTTTGAGCGAGGCGTGAAAGAGGTGATTCATGTCAAGGTGGAGAAACCATCCCTGAACAGAGGCGGGGGCCTTCGACACCACCTGTCTGCTACATACAATGCTGTTCTAACATCTGTACCCCGGCGGTTTCAGAACACTTCACACATCCATTCATGCACCTCTCACAAGTAACACCTCTTTCTAGGAGTTGCATGACACATTGGATAATCCTATCAGAGTAACTACACAGAATCTACACCTCTGTGAATTTCTTCAGATGTCACTTCTTTGAAGAGTTACAATGCCATTGTGATTGGATTAGTGGAAGAGTTTATATGCCGAGAACTTCCCACACCAGTCAGTTGAACTGAAGAACCTGCTCGGATGAGTAGTGAAACGTCTTCATTGATTACTCAGCAAGTCCAGTTGTTTTAGATTTACCTATACTAGATAAACACAAGCTGTTGTGCCATATTTACCTTGAATGACTGCCTCCATGACTAAACATCAACTTATTTAATTAAACTATAGCAGTGTTTCTGCTCTCCCGCCCTCGCGTTTTGGTGTTAATGGTCCTTGAACGAAGGTGAAACTACTTTCACAAGCAGAACCTGAATGGTTTTCATTGTCCAAGAATAGAGCTGTGGACTCTAGAACTGCTCAGTGACTGCTAGGAGACAAAAACACACTATAACAAAAGAGGGCATAGTATACTGATTGTTTTATATTAAAATACAATGGCTTCCAAAGAATAGGCAAAACTAAACAGTCTCCAAGCATTGCAGGTTTCCATTAAGACATCTGATATTCAGTATCATTAGACTATGGGTTGTTTTTATGGAAATATGAAGGACTACTGTAACTTTTAGTTAGCCTGACTCCTTTTTAAATGTTAAATATTTAACAAGATGTGCTTTCACCCACACGTCCTGTAATTCACAGAACTTGATTTATTTTGAAAGTGCTGCTAAATGAGTGTTTGTTTTTACAATGCAAATTTTCAAATCCTACGCCAGTGTTCTTATTTTGTGTTCTATAATATGTGCTATCAGTTAGCTTTTCACCAATTTCTATATACAGAAGCACGCTTCTTACAGCAGTAAAAATAAATATAACGGGGTGCTCAGTTACAATTATTTATAATATGAATATTTCTAGTACACTTTGTCAGTTTTTTGGATCCAATATCACCTAGAACTCGGGATAATAATGCTGTAGGCTTGTCAAAATCAGTACTGGCCAAAAATAAAGGCAAATTATAAACAAAATAACTTGTTCATTTAATTATTAAGCCAACCAAACAAAATCTTTTCAAAAAAAGAAGCATATCAGTTTTAACTGGATAGACATAGACCTTTCCTCAGCTTTATTGTTACATATATTGGGCAATTAGCTGTGGAAGAGTGTAGGTAGGGTAGTTTTCCTTCCTTCTTTCACTGTCTGCCCCTTGATTCTCTTTGAACCCTTCCTTTTTTATGTCCCAAAGTGTCTGTTATCTGGTCCCATAAATTGAGTATAGGGCTTGTTAAAGTCCTGTTCTATTTTGACTTTTTAGTACATGCCTGCTAAAATGTAGAAGGTATTTCTTTTTTTGTAAAGCAACTGCAATATATTGAAAGAATTATTATGTTTCATAGAGGCCAATATAGAATGGTGACACCATTTTATATATATCAGCTATTATATCAATCTATTTTTCAGCCCGGGGACCGGTGTAGAGCCATTTTTTTTTTTGCAAGGACCAGGGGGGTCGGGGGATTAGGGAGGGGGTCGGGAGGGGTTGTTGTCCAATTCAAGAGTGTCTGGGGCCTGGTTCTGGACGCAGCCCAGCAGTTGGGGACCCCTGCTATACATGATGCCACTACTTTGTTCTTATTTTAAAAGACTTAAGAGTTAGTCAAGATGACCAGAAGCCTGTGAGCTGCACCGATTTCACACAACTTAAGATATGCCAAAACAGATATAGGTTTACTGTTTATAGAAAATATACTTCATTTAGACCTGCATTTACCAATATCAAGTCTGGAACTTATGAAAACCAAACATGTTTGTTTGTGTGTAAAACACACAGCAATATTTTCATACAAAATACTGAATTCAGTCAAAAAGATCACATGCTAGCCTGTAAGATGCATGTATTTGAATTTTATTTTAATTTTATAGAGTAAAGAATTTATGCACTATGGTTACAATGAAATATATTCTGACTCACAGTTATTCCAAGTTTGATGACTACCTCATAATAATATGAAGCAAGCTTGTAAATGCTCAACATATTGGAGGTTACCTTTACAAGGCAAACAGTTCCAGTAATATGTTACAGATGATTCAAAAATGGACTTGTCTCTTGTTTTCCCCCAATTCAAGAATTTTAAAATCAATAAAATTAAACATATGAATGATTTTTGACTCATACAAACGACCCATAATTTCTGATATTTGTTATAGAGGAATAATTCTCTCTGCGTTTAAATTGAATCACTTCCCTTACTTTGCTTTGTAAAACAAACTGTGGGAGTTCATATAGTGTCAAAACTAAAAGCATAAATGTGGCAGTCAAGTTTAACCACTACCTATTCTGTCAAATCCATTGTGAAAATGCCCATATCTGCTAGAGTTAGCCAGAAAAGATTCTTTGCAAGGCACTTCTGCATCTATAATCATGTTAGATGTTTTTATAAATTGATGACACATAAGTCTACTATTCAAAATGAGTCACATAAACTACTCCGCTGCTGTGCTGGGGTTTTTTTTGGTCAGAAAAGCCCCGTTTATAAAACATATAAACATGTAAGACAAAATTCAACAAACTCGTGACCTTTCTGTTTCTAGGGGTGTGATGAGGATTGTTTAATAAGTTGGTTGACACCAGTGCATTGTCATCTAATGCAGTAGTCTCATACTTATTTCATTTAAGTTCAAACTATAATGTTGAACTATGCCACCAAGTTTGCTGGCATATTAGTAAAACATAAGATGGGCATTTCATGTTATTTTCCATTTTAACATGCAATTTATTCGAAATAATTTAAGTCATCTTTACCTAAAGCATCTACATCTTGTAGCCCACCATTACGGTTGTTAAGCTTTTTTCGACCCGTACATCACTAACCAGTACATATTGTTTTACTCCAAAAACTGTGCTGTTCATCTTTTTCCATTTATTAGGCTAATTACACAATAAACATATAATCATAGGCCAGACTATATTGAAAAGATGATGTCAAAGAACTCTATGAGATGCATGTGAGGTTGGGGCAATTAAAATGCCTTGGAGCACTACATACAACTTTCAGACCTCCAGTTGGCTAGCCATGTAGCTCAGCCATGCAGTACTCAATTAAAGTTAATGTGTCAGCAGATGCAGGACACAGTGAGCAAAACAACATGTTTTTCTATGAAATTCAGTTTCAGTTTACATAACCCTCACAGTTGTTGCAAGATAGCTGATGGCATCTGTACTGATGCTCATTCCATCTCCTACCACATTTACACCATTGTATTAAAGGGGACCCGTCACCTAAAAAAAAATATTCCAAATCCTATTTTATCATGTTAGGCAAGAAAACTAACTTTAATTATATTGTATAAATTATTTGAATCTTGTTTTCATCAGTCTGGGAACTCATAATTATAGCAAGCAGGCAGGAGCCATTTTGTGGGCATTGTTATTAAGGCAAGCCTTGCATCATCTCCGAATCTTGTTTGTGCACCAGAATGGGGGATCCGCATGCACTGGTTACACAATTAAATGGTTAAGAGAACTGAGGGAATGTGGGGAGAGCAGTGACATCTAGAGTAAAGTGCTGAATGGAAAAGTTAAAGTAATTGCTTGCCCCTCCTCTATGCCTAAGGCATAGAAGAGGGGCAGCCAATATTTGATTGACAGCTTAGATAAATGAGTTTACAACAGCTATGAACACTTCATAAAAAAAAAAAAAATAAAAAAAAAAAAAGACATTATACAGCTTATTTTTACAACTTTTTTTACACCTGTTTCATCTTGCAAAAATTTTGCCATGGGATAATGTTTTTCACCATCTCAGATCTTGCCTACATTTGTGAAAAAATGCAAGAATATAAAAAAAAAACTGTCATTTAAACAACTGATGAATGTGATTTGACCTGCATAAAAAGTAGCCTTTGCACGCAAATCAAAAAGGGAAAAAAATGTAAACCAAGAATTCAAGTGTTAAATAGAAAACGGCAAACTGTACTCTCTTATCAAAGACCATCATGCTTTCATTATTTCTTTTTTTAAAACTGAGACATTATAACCACACAGTTTATTATTCTTGATTTAGAGGTGACAGAATAACATTTGTCTGCAATGTGCTTCTGGCTCTTCCAGCATGTAAATGACTGATGATAAGCCAATAAATATTCATTTGGATTTTCTGTAAGACAAAGATGCTCATTTTTAAGGCTACTGAAAGGTTACCCAATAAATCAGGTTAGGCTAACCACATAATATGCATTGCCCTGAATGTGCATTAAATCGTATTAGAAGCATCTTTCGAATTGTGATTCATGTAGTTTTTTTTTTTAATACAAACTTGCCACCTTAAATTTGGCAACCTTATAATTAAAACAAAAAAATAAATGATTGTGGAGAGAAAACTACCAATGCCAGAAAGCATGAACAAAATAGTATCTCTCCTTTTTTCTTACAGTACATAATTATAATCTGACCCAAAAAGGCAGATTTATCAAAATCTAATTTTGAATTCAGAAAGACTTGAAAACACCTTGAAAATAAAACACCTTTTTAAAAACTCCCACACAGTAAAGTCACATCCTGACCTTCATTTTCAATAAATCTGCCAAACTTCAACTTAATCTCAAATTCAAGAATAGCTTGAATTTTGCAAATACAACTCCTATTGACGGCTACATAAACTTGCCACCGTAACAATTGTATTTGAGTTTTTTTCACTGAAAGGGTTGTTCACCTTTGAGTTATCTTGTAATATGATGTAGAGAGTGATATTCTGAGACAATTTACAATTGGTTTTCATTTTTTTTTTTATTATTTGTGTTTTTTGAGTTATTTAGCTTTTTATTCAGCAACCCCTTAAGTTTCAAATTTCAGCAATCTGGTTACTAGAGTCCAAATTACCCTAGCAATCATGCAATGATTTGAATAAGAGACTGGAATATTAACAGGGGAGGGTCTGAATAGAATGATAAGTTATAAAAAACATAAATAACAAACAATTTGTGGTTTTACAGAGCATTTGTTTTTAGATGGGGTCAGTGACCCCACTTTAAAGCTGGAAAGAGTCAGAAAAAACAGGCAAATAATTAAAAAAAAATAATGAAGACCAATTGAAACTCAAATTCAAAATTTTTGCTGCAAAAAAAAAAACAAAAAACTTCAACTGGCTGATTTACCTCATGGATGAGGTCCTCGGTAGCTAATATAGTCAATAATCACCATACACTGCCTTCCAGTGACCAGACTGGGAGTCCACAAATTTTTTTTTGTGGGGTTTAGTCACAGAGGAATTTCATCTGATTTACAACCAAAGGAAAGATTGATCACCAGTGAACTGACCAGTGGAAAATGTATCTGCTTAAATACCAGCTACAGATTGATCACCTTTTAAATTCACCTTGCCATTTTCAGCGACTATATGTTAAAAAAAACGCTTATGATTATGAAAGCACATATGTATTTTGTTATCAAATGAAACTATGGAACATTCAAAATGACTGTAAATCCAAAACTAACATTTTGCCTAATGACATTGTTATCCTATGCAACATTCCAATATATAGTAGTTACAAAATATTACTTGTTTTACAGTAAACATAACTACTATTGAAAGCAGTATCTCTCTTATCTGTCCCTCTTTTTTCTCTGCTCTAGAAGTTCTGACTTCTGAATGTAGCACAAGCCAGACCCCTTCTCATGTAAGTGAGTTTGTATGATGGGATATACTTTTCAATTAGCTGCTCTCAACCTCAAAGTGTTTGTCCGCTTTGGGATTTCCACTGCATAGCTATTGCTTTTTTGGCTTACAAACATTGTATCCAGAACATCCTCCCAGGTCTCTGGTGTCATCTCTGGGATGTCCTGCTGCCAAAATGAATCAGTTAATAGTGCTGCTCCAGCAGAATTCTGCACTGAAATTTCTCAAAAGAGCAAACAGATTTTTGTATATTCAATTTTGAAATCTGACATGGGGCTAAACATATTTTCAATTTCCCAGCTGCCCCAAGTCATGTGACTTGTGCTCTGATTAACTTCAATCGCTCTTTACTGCTGTACTGCAAGTTGGAGTGATATCACCCCCCTCCTTTCCCCCCCCCCAGGAGCCAAACAAAAGAACAAGGTAACCTGATAGCAGCTCCCTTACACAAGATAACAGCTGCCTGGTAGATCTGAGAACAACACTCAATAGTAAAAACCCATGTCCCACTGAGACACCTTCAGTTACATTGAGAAGGAAAAACAGCAGCCTGCCAGAAAGCATTTCTCTCCTAAAGTACAGGCACAAGTCCCATGACCAGAGGCAGGGGAGAAATTGACAAAATGTCTAACCCCATGTCCGATTTCAAAATTGAATATAAAAAAAAAAATCTGTTTTCTCTTTTGAGAAAATGGATTTCAGTGCAATATTCTGCTGGAGTTGCACTATAAACTGATGCGTTTTGAAAAACATGTTTTCCGATGACATTATCCCTTTAAATAAGCTTCTTCAAACGGGTGGGTCTTTTAGGAGTAGGGGTGCATCAATTCCAGGAATCGGTTCGGAAATCCTTCTGCCCAGCCGAACCGAATCCTAATTTGCATGTGCATATTAGGGGCAGGGAGGGAAATCACATGACTTTTTGTCACAAAACAAGGAAGTAAAAAATGTTTTCCCCTTCCCACCCCTAATTTGCATATGCAAATTAGGATTCGGTTCGGTATTTGGCCGAATCTTTCGCAAAGGATTCGGGAGTTCAGCTGAATCCAAAATATTGGATTCAGTGCATCCCTATTAAGGAGCATTTGAAAGTTTGGAAAGAAGGAAAAAGTCTGACAGCTCAAGGCAGAGAGTTCCGGGGGGAAAAGCAGAAGCCTGAGAGAAGTCTTGTAGACGAGAATGAGCTGAAGTGATGAGAGGAGAAGCAAGGCATAGGTCAGAAGCAGAGTGAAGGTTGCATGACAGAGTGTATTTTGGGATCAGAGATGAAATGTAGAGAGGGGCTTCACTGTTAAGGGCCTTGAATGTAAGTGTGAGTAATTTGAATTTGAGTCTAGAGGAAATTGGGAACCAGTGAAGGGACATGCATATGGGATCAGCTGATGTTGAGTGGTAAGAAAGATGAATGAGTCTAGCAGCAGCATTTAGAACAGATTGGAGTTGTGTAAGGCGACTTGTTGGAGTACGTTGCAGTAATCAAGGTAGGAGTTGATAAGAGACTGAACTGAGATATGGTCATATTCGGCAATGTTGCGCAGTTGAATATGACAACATTTTGCAAGTGTTTGGATGTGTGGAGAGAGATCTAAATTGAGCTTCAATTGCATTTTTTGTTGTAGGTATCTAAATTTTTGTTTAAAGTCCTGTCCTCCGCTATTATGTCAGATGTTGCAACCAGAGGTTTCATCACAATGAGTAAACTGTAGATCAAGGATTCTTAAAGGGATACTGTCATGGGAAAACATGTTTTTTTCAAAATGCATCAGTTAATAGTGCTGCTTCAACAGATTTCTGCATTGAAATCCATTTCTCAAAAGAGCAAACAGATTTTTTTATATTCAATTTTGAAATCTGACATGGGGCTAGACATATTGACAATTTCCCAGCTGCCCCCAGTCATGTGACTTGTGCTCTGATCTGATACTTCAATCACTCTTTACTGCTGTACTGCAAGTTAGAGTGATATCACCCCCTCCCTCCCCCCCCAGCAGCCTAACAACAGAACAATGGGAAGGTAACAAGATAACAGCTACCTAACAAAAGATAACAGCTCCCTGGAAGAACAGCACTCAATAATAAAAGCCAAGTCCCATTGAGACTGATTCACTTACATTAAGTAGGAGAAATAACAGCCTGCCAGAAAGTAGTTCCATCCTAAAGTGCAGGCACAAGTCACATGACTGGGGCAGCTGGGAAACTGACAAAATGTCTAGCCCCATGTCAGATTTCAAAATTGAATATAAAAAAATCTGTTTGCTCTTTTGAGAAATGGATTTCAGTGCAGAATTCTGCTGAAGCAGCACTATTAACTGATGTGTTTTGGAAAAAACATGTTTTTCCATGACAGTATCCCTTTAAACTTCATGACCTACAAATAGTACTTGATGCTGTTACGTTTGGGTCTCCACAATCCCCCTAAATAACGAGGGTGAATAAGTTCTAAACCAACTTTTGGATTGTGAAGCTGATTCTGCAACACAATTTGCTAAGCTCTTTGTGCATTTAGTTGGGAGATAAACTGTGGGTGGCAGGGCTGATAATAGTAGAGAGTGATAAAGGAAGCCATGACTCCATACTTATAATTCCTTTTTAAAAAGTAATTGGAGATTAAAAAAGGAGAAAAGAGAGAAGGGGGTGGGGTATAGGGATACTCAGCAATAAAAAGGTCAGTGTGACTTGTCAAGGAAAGAATGAAGAGGAAGTAAATGAATAAGACTGCAAGATTGTAACTCCCTAAGGGAGCTTTATAGTGTAGGCTAGAAGCTGTCATCAGGTTTGTCTGGGAAACCTCTCTCTTTTTAATAATATTTAAACAAGTTCTTTTTCACATTTCAACACTTCAGCATATGCTTGTGTCACTTTAGCACATGATTACTAAACCCTAATATATACTAGTTATCTGCATATATACTCAATGGGGCTCATTTATAAACATTGGGCAAATTTTCACCTGGGCAGCAACCCATGGCAACCAATCAAATGTTTTCTTTCATTGTTCAACCTGCAGCTGGCTGAAAAAAGCCTGTCACTGATTGGTTGCTATAGGTTATTGCCCATGTGCAAATTTGCCCAGTGTTTTTAAATGCGCTCCAATGACATGAAATAATTAACACCAATTGAGGAACAATATGTTATAATTAGGGATGCACCGAATCTAGGATTCGGTTCGGGATTCGGCAATGATTCTGGCTTTTTCTTCAGGATTCGGCCGAATCCTTCAGCCCGGCTGAACTGAATCCGAATTTGCATATGCAAATTAGGTATGGGAAGGGAAAGTGCGTGCCTTTTTGTCACAAAACAAGTAAAAAATGTTTTCCCCTTCCCACCCTAATTTGCGTATGCAAATTAGGATTCGGATTAGGTTCGGTATTCGACCGAATCTTTCGCGAAGGATTTGGGGGTTCGGCCGAATCCAAAATAGTGGATTCGGTGCATCCCTAGTTATAATATATTTCTTATGTTACTTAATTTTTCTGGTTCTCAATATAAATTGCTCAGCTCAAAGTTATCACACCACTGAATGTATTGTATTGTATGCAGATTTTTGTTACAATAGTGCGACTTGCATATGCTGCTCTGTACATTCAAACAAAAGGGGAACAATACAAATAAATATAAAATTCCAGTAAATACTAACCTTAAATCAGAGGCCCACGGGTTGAGGGGATGATTAATTGCTAGGCATACCCACTCATAATTGTCCAAACATGAAACATTAAAAAAAGCCAAGGCAAAGCTGTGAAAAGAGCTACCACCTAGGTTTGTTCATATTCTGTACAGCAATATACTATATCTTTCCGTAATTTATATCTTAATACTTAAGTCTAAAACAATACCATTTAAACATTGAACTGGTAAACTCAATAGGCTGGTTTTTCATCCAATAATGATTAATTATATCTTAGTTAGGATCAAGTACAAGGTACTGTTTTAATATTTGAGAGAAAAAGGAAATATATATATATATATATTTTTATATATATATATATATATATATATATATATATATATATATATATATATATATATATATATATATTAGGGATGTACCGAATCCACTTTTTTGGATTCGGCCGAACCCCCGAATCCTTTGCAAAAGATTCGGCCGAATACCGAACCCTAATTTGCATATGCAAATTAGGGATGGGAAGGGGAAAACATTTTTTACTTCCTTGTTTTGTGCCAAAAAGTCACGTGATTTCCCTCCCGCCCCTAATTTACATATGCAAATTAGGATTCGGATCGGCCGAATCCGAATCCTGCTGAAAAAGGCCGAATCCTGGCCGAATCCCGAACCCCTAATATATATAAATATATATATATATATATATATATATATATATATATATATATATATATATATATATATATATATATATATATACACACAAACACACAGTATATAGTTCTGCCTTCCAAGTAAATTTAACCATCAAACTTTTTGACATGAAAAAAAAAACTATATATATATATATATATATATATATATATATATATATATATATAGGTATATATAAACTGTATTTATCTATACTCTCTGCAAGTACAGGTATGGGATCCGTTATCCAGAAACCTCTAGTCCAGAAAGCTCTGTGTTTTCTCTGTAATAATAAAACCGTAGCTTGTACTTTATCCCAACTAAGATATAATTAATCCTTATTAGAGGCAAACCAATCCTATTTATATCTCTACTAAGAGTAAATGATTGCTCCAGTCTTGTGTCCATCCAACAGCAGACATTGTATAAAGCACCCATTCAAATCTTTATTCACTACTGGAATTTGCACATGGAGCTGATTTGGAGTCATGGTTTATCCACAAAGATTGTAGTTCACAATGGAAAAAATTATTCTGTGGACATGTAAGACGTTCTCCTAAAGTATGAGATACAACTTGTGAGTACAATGTATAACAGCTGAGGTACACTAATGCTAGTTACATTGATGAGATGCATAGCATTTAATGATCCCACTTCCAGGGGTCAATTACTTATTTAAATAAAATCTTGTTGCTGTCCGCTTTGGCATAGCACAGGCATAGCAGCTCACACCTCTATGAATGTTCTTCTTCATAAAAGAAAAATAAAGAATATAAAAGGGATCCTGATGATGAAGTCATGGGATTGCAGCTGATTGGTGACATATGTGTTGTAAGAGTGCGGAATAATTGTAAGTGTGCTTTTTTTTGCCTGTGCTTTCTATTATACAGCCTCTCTGAACTGCATCTTTACAGCGCTTTGGCAATAGAAGACTCTGGATTAAAACCAACAACTTTGTTTTCATGGATTTAGTGCATGCACTCACAGAACACTGGACTAAAGGGCATATGAAACCTACAGTATCTGTAGTGATTTTACAAAGGCAGACAGGTTAAAAAAAACTTTACAGGTGGTCTAAATAGTTTCATATGCCTCTAACTTCACTGATATTGTGTAACAAAACCATGTACATTTTAAGAAAATGCCCTTGCTATGCCATTGCAGTCAAATACTACACACAGGCTGAACTGATTGACCATTCCATATTAGACATTCTTGCTTGCCAGAACAAGGGTTATGAAACCACAAACATACCTGAATTTCAAAACTGGAAGTCATTATGTAGCAATCGCTGTGTATTGTTTGGTTTGATGGAAACAGTTTACCACCTGACACAACCCCATATCTCCCTTGCTCTTGGGAGCTTCTAATCTACACAACAAACACTCTACTGTCTGAACACAATAGCTACCTACAGTACTTATCTAAATTTGCAATCTAATAACACAGATAGTATGTACAGGTATGGGATACATTGTCAGGAAAACCTGTTTTCCAAAAAGCTCACAATTACGGAAAGGCCATATTCCATAGGCTCCATTGTAATCAAATAATTGAGGTTTTTCAAAATGATTTCCTTTTTCTCTGTAGCAATTAAACAGTACCTTGTACATGACTCCAACTAAGATATAATTAATCCTTATTGGATGCAAAATCAGCCTATTCGGTTTAAGTTTAAATGATATTTTAGCAGACTTAAAGGGGTTGTTCACCTTCACCTGGTTTTCAGATAGATCACCAGAAATAACGACTTTTTCCGATTAATTTCTATTTGTCACCATTTTTTAATATTAAAGTGTAATTTTTCACCTTCTAAAGCAGCTCTGGGAGGAAGGGGGTCGCCAACCCTGTAAACTGTTCTAAATGGATACATTTAGTTGATACATTTCTTATCTTTGTCCCTGCTGAGCAGAATCCCTGGGTTTCATTACAGGCAGCTGTTAGACTTGATACAATTGTTGCTAATACTCCAGAGATGCTGCTGAGAAATGTATCAACTCAATGTTGTAAAATTGTAACAGTTTAGAGTCTGCGCCTAAATTACTAAGACAGAAACGCCAGAGACACAAACATTCAACTTTAAACTTAGATTTTGGAAAAACAGTAAAAAATAAATAATGGAAAGTAATTGAAAAAAGTCTTTATTTCTGGGGAACAATCTGAAAACAACTGAACAAAAGTTTTCGGAAGATGAATGACCCTTTTAAGGTATGGGGGTCTAAACTGCAGAAAGCTCCCAGGTCCCAAGCATTCTGGATAACAGCTCCCATACCAGTATATAAAAAGACACTGAATGGACAAAGGCCAGGCAGTTGTAAATCTTCATAAATATACTCTTGGCTAGTGATGGGCAAATTTATTTGGCAGGTGCAAATTTTTTGCGAATTCCCGTGATTTGCAGTCGGCGAATAAATTTGCCAGCGTACAAAAAATGGACACCGGTGTCAAGAACGAGACGCCAGCGCCGTTTCGCAAATTTTTCAGCGAAGCAAAACGCCCCAAATTCACCCATCACTACTCTTGGCATAGCACAGCAGTTGAGATGTTGTTCATGTACAGGTATGGAACCTGTTATCCAGAATGCTCTGGACCTGAGGTTTTCAGAATAATGGATCTTTCTGTAATTTAGATCTTCATACCTTAAATCAACTAGAAAATCATGTAAACATTATATAAACCCCATAGGTTGGTTTTGCTTCCAATAAGGATTTATTATATCCTAGTCTGGATCAAGTACAAGATACTGTTTTATTATTACACATCCATTCACACTCTCACAAGTAACACCTGTTGCACGACAAATTGGCAATCCTATCACAATAACTACACAGAATCAACACCTCTGTGAATTTCTTCAGATGTCACCTCTTTGAAGAGTTACAATGTGCCATTGTGATTGGATTAGTGAAAGAGTTTATATGCCGAGGATTTCCCACACCAGTCAGTTGAACTGAAGAAGCTGCTCGGATGAGTAGTGAAAGGTCTTAGCAAGTCCAGTTGTTTTAGATTTACCTATACTAGATATACAGATAGAAAGGAAATCATTTTTAAAAAGTTGGACTATTTGAATAAAATGGAGTCTTTGGGACATGGCCTTCCCGTAATTCAGAGTTTTCTGGAAAATTGTGTTTCCGGATAACGGATCCCGTACATGTACTTCAAAAACCAAAGGTTTAAGCCAACACTTGACCATGAGTATTTTGCTTTTATACAACATATTTACATACACAGTGACGTTTCATTCCCTCTCAGATTTCCCAATGTAACCAGTTTCTCATTTCCTTGTTAGACCACTGTCTGACAAATGGAGGGTTTTTTTTCACACAGAGAGGCCTTCCTGATTTCTCATGAGGTAGTTCCAAATCCCCACACCTTCATTTATTTTAGGAAATTCCATGTTGCTCATCAACATTATACGGCCTGTTTTAATTCAGACCATGAAGACAGGGATTACTGGCACAATAAAAGATTCTAATGTCAGACTCTAATAAAATATTAAGGAGAGAGAGAGAAAAAAAAAAAAAAGGTTTGGTTTGGATTTAAATGCTCCAGGCAAAAATTAAAGCTAGTCTTTGATGACTCGAGTGCTGCTTTTAATTGAATTGCAGATGCTCTGAACACAGCCGTCTGTCACTCTCGTTCTTCTGCTAGCGAAGGAACAATGCTAAACAACTCATTATTCAATTCCTAAATCCCTACTGCGCTCTAAACATAAATCTCCCTCACATGAATTAGATTTATTACACCCATTTACACATTCTTTCCAGTCGGAAACCAACTATGCTCCCATAAAAATAATAAAGTAAGGGCTTCAGGTTAAATATTTATCTGTGCAGCAATGAAAGCGGAGAAGTGCACTACTGGGCATATTAATGATTGCATTGCTGCTGGGGCAGACACACGGATTCCAATGACTTAATGATTCTGTTAATACACAATTATCAAAACAAAAGTCACAAGCACGCAAGGCAAATCATATGTATTCAATGTGGGAAACATTTGAGAAAGACTCATGGGAAACAGTAGACATGCAAATTATTTTCAACACACAAAACGTTTTTTTTTTTTTTTTTCCTAAATAAAGACGAGAAATGCTATTGAAACTTAATTGGTTAAGGGTGCTGTTTAGGCAGAACAAATACCTAAACAGCCAAAATGAATAATCAAAGTTATAAAGGCTTAGGAGAGAAAAACAAATAAAGGGGAAAGGAATTCTGCAGACTAAGATATGCTCACAGTCTACAGGCTGAAGGATATATGTACACACTTATTTATGTTCAGCAATTAAAGTGACGGCATGGAGTTCAAGATAAAGAGGTTCGAGCTAAGGTCACAAAGTCAGTTTGTTCCTAAAAAACCTTGGCAGGTGCTAAATCACATGTTGGTGGTGTCTTGTTAAACAATGATTTAACCAACCTTTGGGTGCATATATTATTACTGAAAACGATTTGCCCCTGAATTCAGCTGGCTTACATCTGTTATGTATGCTCTATACAGGTTTATACTTTATTGCACTTCTATTTAAAACCTATGATGGAACCTCTCATTTTACTCTCAGTTACCATGGCACATCAATTAGAAAATATTTGCTTTATATTTGTTTAAAAAAACCGGCTCAAGCACCACCAGCCCCTCAAATAATACATACCTCCCAACATTTAAAAAAATGGAAAGAAGGATAAAAAGCTCTGGTGCGAGTAGGGCTGTGAATTTTTTTGACCATGCCGTTTTTGGCCACACTCTTGTTCATTTAACAAAATTTGGCTAAGGTTAAGGAAAGTTTGAACACATTTCTGGGGATTACATGTTTTATGTGTTATTACAGTTTTGCTAGTAAAAGTGAAATTGCTGTTTAAAGGGGACCCGTCCCCCCCAAAAAAATATTCAAAATCCTATTTTATCACATTAGTCAAGCAAAATGAACTTTAATTACACAATATAAATTATTTGAATCTTGTTTCCATCAGTCTGGGAATTCATAATTATAGCAAGCAGGCAGGAGCCATTTTGTGAACACTGTTATTATGACAAGCCTTGTATCATCTCAGAATCTTGTTTGTGCACCAGAATGGGGGACCTGATGTCCAACCCCATGCCCTGGTTACACAATTAAATGGTGAAGAGAACGGGGGAATGTGGGGAGAGCAGTGACATCTAGGAAGTGCTAAATGGAAAGTGGAAGTAAGTGTCTGCCCCGTCTCTATGCCTAGGCATAAAGGAGGGGCAGACAATATTTGATTGACAGCTGAGATTTTTAAATGAGCTTACAACAGCTATGAATGCTTTAATAAAAAACAGAAATTGGATTTCATGTTTAATTTGAATAGGACTTTTATTATACAGCTTTGTGTATCTGGGTGACAGGTCCACTTTAAAAGCAAGAGGCCTGTTTATCTTATTAATTACAATTGTATCTTGGTGCAGGTGCTGAGTATTCTGGGCTCTGCAAAAAAAAAAGCCTCCTCGTCGCATTACGTTTCAGAAACTTAGTATCTTTTTCTGGCATCAGAGCAGGAGATCAAAGAGAAACTTGGGACTTTTTAATAAAAATCCAGCTGAACTGTCAAATTTGGGACTGTCCCGTAAAAAATGAGGTATGATACTGTCCAAAAATGCTCCCTCTTTTCACTATTTACGTATATATGCCTCTTGTAGATATCCATCATCATCACATAAACAATTTAGTCATACCTCCCAACTATCCCGTTTTTAGAGGGACAGTCCCTCTTGACAGCTCAACCTGCAGTCCCTCATTTGTACTGGAAAGTCCCGTTTTTCTCTGCACTGAACAGCCAGAAAAATAAACAACCTTTCTAACTTAATTGGCTTTTGGGAGAGCCCAGAACAGCCACAGCTGCTTATAAGATACTTTTGTAACAATTTCAAGATAAGCAAATAAGTAATTGTAACAATATAACAGAACAGGTCCCTTGGGAAAAGTTAGACTCGCAACTTAAAGGTCTATTCACCTTAATTAGTAAAACTGTAATAACTGAAAAGAAACCACAGAAATATGTTCAAACTTTCATAACCTGGCAGATTTTGTAAAATGAACATGGTAATTAGGGGGTGTGGCCACAAAAATGGACTTGGTAAAAAAAATTCACAGCGCTACGCGCGCCAACTTTTTGTCCCTCTTTTTATTTCTAAAATATTGGGAGGTATTAGTAAAGATATATGCAAGAAGTAAAACACAATAGACAAAATTAGGGATGCACCGAATCCAGGATTCGGTTCGGGATTCGGACAGGATTCGGCCTTTTTCAGCAGGATTCGGATTCGGCCGAACCGAATCCGAATCCTAATTTGCATATGCAAATTAGGGGCGGGGAGGGAAATTGTGTGACTTTTTATCAGAAAACAAGGAAGTAAAAAATGTTTCCGCCTTCCTGCCCCTAATTTGCATATGCAAATTAGGGTTTGGATTCGGTTCAGTATTCGGCCGAATCTTTCACGAAAGATTCGGGGGTTCGGCCGAATCCAAAAAAGCGGATTCGGTGCATCCCTAGACAAAATACAATGAAAAGTAGATGATGTGAAGCAGAAATGAGGATGTAGGTGGACACTAAAATCTATAGACTAGGGATGCAGCGAATCGACTATTTTGGATTCGGCCGAACCCCCGAATCCTTCGCGAAAGATTTGGGCAAATACCGAACTCGAATTTGCATATGCAAATTAGCTGTGGGAAGGGGAAACATTTTTTACTTCCTTGTTTTGTGACAAAAAGTCACGCAATTTACCTCCCCGTCCCTCATTTTCATATGCAAATTAGGATTCGGTTTCGGTTCGGCAGAAGGAATCGGCTGAATCCGAATCCTGCTGAAAAAGGCCGAAAACTGGCTGAATCCCGAACTGAACCCTGAATTCGATGCATCCCTACTATAGATATCTCAGTGGATATAAGCATGACTGAAAGCTCCTTGTTTGTCTTTTAACCAGCAGGTTGAGCAATAGGTACAGCAAGTACTTTTAACAGGTTCCCTCTTAGGGCTCTAAAATTTGGGAAAATCTTGGATAGGGGTCTATCCAGTTTCATTTCAACAAAAATTTAAATATCATGTTTGCGCAGCTACAGAAACTTTTTGCAACTGGTCTCTACCCCAACCACACAATAGCCTGCTATTACAGCTACTTATGTATGTTTAATACTTTAAAAGGTCTTGCTCTGAGGTTATTTGAAGTTATTGCAAAAAAAAAAACAAGCATGGTGGGGCTCATTTATTAAAAAGGAACAGTGTGCAAAACTGGCACACACACCAGGTCCCTTTAATCTCTCACATTAGAAAACTAGAGAATAGAAAGTTAAACTCCACAGTTGGCACATGACTAGCAACTACATAGTAGATGGTTATTCAGTGTTGGACTGGCCCACAGGGATACCAGGAAAACTCCCGGTGGGCCCAGGTGTCAGTGGGCCCTCATGCTGTTTGGCCTATTTCATGGTCATCATGACTTTGACTTAGCACTTTACTAAAACTTAGTTCTGTACTCTGGAAATAAAATTGTGCTTTGCCAGACAACACTAATTTATTTTTTATAGTTTTTTTTTTTATTATTTGCCTTCTTCATTGCAGCTTTCAAAAAGAGGTCACTGACCCCATATAAAAGCAAATGCTCTGTAAGGCTACACATTTAGAGGCACATTTATCATGGGTTGATTTTCGAATTCATGTGAGTTTTTTTACCTCAATAAATTAGATTATACTCAAAATTTGATTGGAGGGTCATTTATTAAAAAAATCTACTATGTCAAACTCGGACTAATTTAAACGACCCAAAAACTAGAATCGAACTCGATGAAACTGCGAAAAAAATTTGAATGTCAGGAAGGCTACAAAACATCTACAAATTGGTCACTGGACCTCTCCCATTCACTTATACAGGAATTCGTCAGGTTTTAGGTGGCGAATAGTCGAATTCAAATTCTAAAAGGGCCAGAGTATGATAAATATCGAAAATGTAATTACAAATTTATAAAGAAAAACTCGAATCAAGTTTGGATTATTCCCTAGTCAAATTTGACAGTTTTGACCATAAAAAAATTAGAAAATTCTAATTTTCAATTCGACCCTTGATAAATCTGCCCATTATTGTTATTGCATACTTTTTATTACTCATCTTTCTATTCAGACCTCTCCTATTCATATTTCAGTCTCTTAATCATATCAATGCATGGTTGCTAGGTTAATTTTGACCGTAGCAATGAGATTGCTTTAATTGCAAACAGGAGGGCTGCTGAATAAATAGCTGTACAACTCAAAATCCACAAATAATTAAAAATGAAAAGAATTGCAAATTGTCTCCGAATATAAATCTCTACATCATGCCAAAAGTTAATCTAAAGGTGGACAAACCCCTTTAAAATAATTATTTTTCATTTTACCCATAAGGGACGTAAAAGCTAGGCTCCAGCAAAAGATCAAAATAAAGATTAGTGCAAAAACCTGATTCCAATCCATGATTTTTGGCCATAATTCACCTTACTCCCATGTATTTGCACTGTCAAAATCATTTGCACTTGACAATGAATATTATGCCAACCTACACAAGATGTATTTAATATGCTGCGGTTGGCACATGTCCTTCTATTGTTCAGCACTGTGGAATAATAAGCTTCAGGGATATAATTATCACTTACAATGATGATAATATTACTTGCACCCAGCATTAATATATTAACTCTAATGGGTATATCAACAGTTCTTCACTGTTTAAAAATAGTAAATATAAATAATGAAGATGGAACGCCCAAATATCCATATAGAAATTACAATTTATAAAACTGTGTGCTGTTCAGCAGAAGACTTTGTATGGCACTTAAAAAAAAGAAACCATTGTAGAAAAATCATAAAAGGAAGCTTATTGGAACAAAATCAGGAGTGCAATTTCATACAAAAGCATTTCTGTTCAAGTAAAGAAGCTTAAAATGTCACAACAATGTGGTTTTCAAGAAAAAAATAAATATAAAAATCAGCTTATATTTTACGTGTACCAATGGTACAGTATAATACTGTGCACGTTGTAATAAGACAACCAACATCAACACTGTATGATCAATGATCAAAGAAGGCTAGCACGCCACTTTGGTACCTGGTGATGAATTACCGCAGCTCTTTAGTCATCACTTCTGTACTCAAATTAACTTATAGACTAAATAATCATAATGAATAAAATACCAAGTCTTCTTTCATGATATGATGAAGAACATCTGGGAAAAGAGCAGCAACTAATGATGTCCTTTACATTTTTTTTTCTACTAAGCGATGCAAGGGGATCTGGTTTAGAAAAAAATTATGCAATTGAACTGGCATGTTGTATTGCATTATAGTGGAATATCTATGCTAGCATACATTTATGTCATCTTATTGTACAGCCTACTATAAAAAAATCTACAGCTTAGCTGGGTTGGCCATAGTAATGTAACAAAAACCCTACAAGCCCAGGCACAAAATCTTACTGAGCCCCCTCATATCAACACCTGATATCTTCCGCTCAAAGTGTTATACCTGTGGTGGTCCAATAGGGGGCAGGATATTGTGAAATAGACCGGGCACCGGAGACACCATTAGTGCTCTTCTATTTCTGTCTGACATCTTCATGAATGACCCTTTCAGACAACAGGAAGAATTCTGTGATATAAAAATGATGTTTGCTGCTGCCAGTGAGTTGGAGAGAATTATATTTTAGGGAAAGTCTAGAACTGCATGGTTAGTCCAAAAAAATCTTCAAAGATGATGGTTCGGGGGGGGAGAAACTAGATATTCAATATTTTCCTATAAGAAATCTGTGACCTGTATTGGAATTGTTGGCACTGCTAAGGTTCCACAATGTGATCACATTTGTTCAACTACCTAAAATAGGGAAACAGTTGGCAGCTTATTTATTTTGTTGTTGTCCTTTAATTTCTCAAATTTTGCAATATAAAATATATAAATGTAAATAAAAATATAATGGATGTAATGGAATGTTATACATGAACGATTAACCTAAAAAAATACTGCAAGGGAGACCACCTATGAAGAAGTACAAATGTTTCTTTTGGGACTTTGGGCATAAACAGCTTATCAAAAACTTTCAGACCAAAATTATTTTTGTAGCTGACTTTTCTTGTTAAAATTTAGGGGGAAAAAATCATAACCCCAAGTGTTTGTCCCACACTGAACACGCATTTACCTCTAGAAATAACTATTTAATATAGGACTATTCACTGTTCTGCCTTGAGGTGCTCTGCATTCACAAAGGAACCTTCTATTGAATCTGATGTTGATGTTCCAGCAGTGGAGAAGTCAACCCAGACTCCTGTCTTGGGGAAAAAAAAAGCAGAAATGGCTTGTGGTTACATCCCAAAAAAGATGAACACAGCGTGAATGTGGTTGAGACACAGTATCAAGTCCATCATAATCTAATACATTCTGTCAGTCCTTGAGTTCAATGTAATTCTAAGAATTATGGTTTCTGTTTAGGAAAGCAGTCAGCTGGCTGTAGTAAATGTCCATGCTGTATATTCATACATGCCTCAAATCTATAGTTGATGGCACATGTCTAGTGTACACATTTTTGCTTTTTTAAGCAAATGAGTTACACTTATGAGCTGGCTTTATTTCGGCCAAGTTCTTCTAAATCAGGGGTTTTGAGACATTTTTGGTTAAAGCCCCCTCAGAGGGTCAATCAGTGTTTAGGGTCTGATATGCACAGTGACTTATTTTGTTTGCTTGGGTTTGTGGTATGTTTTTCCCCTTTCTCTCGAACCTCCCTCTGCAGATAAAATAATAAACTGTGCAGGTCAAATTTAAACAAAATGTTTTTCTTATATGCTGATGATGTTGTTTTGCCTGTTTTGTTTTTTTATGAGTAATATGATTGTAAGCTTGCCGAGTCGCACGCTTGAATATATAATTGGACTGAATGAAATTCGGAGGTAGTCTGAGTGGCTGCCTGAAGAGAGGTCGTTGAATATACCCTGTTTTTATATGGAGTTGGGACATTGCTTTCTGTGAAAACTTTCTGTTTTTGTTCTGATTTTTTTGCTCTGCACATTAATGTACCTTCCAACAACTGTCAACTCCTGAGCTTTGAGCAGGAGAGCTCACAATTTTATTTGTACTCAGTTGTTTTCTTATATTTCGTTGACAAACATTTTTGCTTTTTATATAACAATGCGGATTAAGAAAATACACGTCATATAGGCTGGTAAACCTGTGAGTAATGGACCCCATTTATAGTTTCTTGCACACAATTTTATTAAAGTAATATATTTTCTTTATAGTATGATAATTCTATCATTTATAGCAAGGAATTTATTCTATGTAACATTATATAAGGTCTTTTTGGCAGCAAAGTTAAAAAAAAATGGAGAATTAATATAGCTAAACAAGGTATAACTCACTAGGTCTTGTGATCTTTTTATTCCCTCTCCTACGAGGCTGTGAAATCTGTTTCTTTAAACAGATTTAGAAATATGTGGGAAGAATGCCTCAGCAGTGGTGGGCAATGACAAATCAGCCAATGACTAATGCCATGTTACTAAATAGGCTACTGTGGTTGGCTTGAATTTGACATTTATCTTCAATTGTGGCATGTTGCAGTGTGCTGTATTTAAACCATATGTAGCATCAAAGAGGGGTCATTGAGTTTCTTTCAAACAATGCACCTTTTTTTTTCCAAGCAATGTGCCATAACAAGACTTTAAGGGTGATAGACGACTGCCAACTACTAAGAAGATGTGTACAATTGTTAGCAATTACGGATGCCTGGTTATGTGACTGGGTCTCAAAACACCAGTAACTATTTTTATGTATTGTTGTGGTACTAAAATAAAAGTGATACTAAGGGGCCGATTCACTAACTTCGAGTGAAGGATTCGAAGTAAAAAAACTTCGAATTTCGAAGTGTTTTTTGGGCTACTTCGACCATCGAATGGGCTACTACGACCTTCGACTACGACTTCGAATCGAACTATTCGAACTAAAAATCGTTCGACCATTTGACAGTCGAAGTACTGTCTCTTTAAGAAAAAACTTCGACCCCCTAGTTCGCCATCTAAAAGCTACCGAACTCAATGTTAGCCTATGGGGAAGGTCCCCATAGGCTTGGCTAACTATTTTTGATCGAAGGATATTCCTTCGATCGTTGCATTAAAATCCTTCGAATCGTTCGATTCAAAGGATTTTATCGTTCGATCGAAGGAATAATCTTTCGATCGTTCGATCGCACTATTTGCACTAAAATCCTTCGACTTCGATATTCGAAGTCGAAGGATTTTAATTCCCAGTCGAATATCGAGGGTTAATTAACCCTCGATATTCGACCCTTTGTGAATCGGCCCCTATATAACATCTAATATTTTTGTGACTTGTTACAACTCAGTCTACTGCCTGCCAAAATTACAGGCTGAGAAGCTGTAAATATATGGAATCACACTCTCAAATGAGTTGGAAATGTGCTTTATCTTGTAAATCTTAATGGTCTTTATTTGTTATCTAAAAGCAGGCAACCAAAAACCATATCAACATTATCTTTGGATCACAAACCTTGAACACTTCTAATTATACACTAATGAAGTGTTTTACTAGAAGAGGGATGTGCGTGCTATCAGAAGCAGTCAAAATGCAATGTAAGCAGGTACAACAGGAAAGCACTTTTCACTTCAAAAAGAATCCTGCATGGCTTGCCTATTTTGTCTAGAACACTGAATACTATGATGTAGCAATTTGTTAATATCTCAATACTAATATATATCAATTTGTTAAGATATGTGGGTAAAAGCAACATAACAAGTAGGAATCATGAAGGGGGTTATTTATTAAGGTTCAAGTTATGTGTTCAAGTTTTCTTTTCTAGGTTATTTTTTAGGTCAAAAATCTAATTTTGGGTTAAAAAAAAAAAAACTTGAAGTTTTCTAGATTTATTATACCTCAACCCTGGAAATAGCTTGAATCTGAAATTCACCATCTAAAAGCTGTCAAGGTCATGTAGGAGTCAATGGCAGAGGTCCTTTGAACCATCTGAAGATGTTAATAGCCTTCGTGATGTTCAAGTTTTTTTGGAGGGTTTTTCCTGAATACTCAAACAATTCCAGCGTTTCCAGTTTTTTCTCAATTAATTAAAGTTTTTAGGCTGTTAACCCAACTAGCTGAATTGAGTTTATTCTTAAATTAGAAACCATTCCAGTTGTGCATTAATTTGAAGTATAAAAAATTCAACCTTTGATAAACAACCCCCTTAATATACTGCCACAACAGAAAATCGGCTAAATATAGAGCTTTAGTTAATTAAGAGACACTTCAACTTTTGCCACCATTGTGCAAATGTACAAGTTCTGCTAACTCTTAGCACTGGTAATGAATTTCAGAATGTGTTTATAGAACTGAACACCTGCTGATGGAAATGTGGGTATTGGAAAGAATATTCAGACTATGACAATGTGTCAAACTGCACATGCACCCAAAGCATTTTGGGTGCAGGGGACAGATTATTGAGCTTTAGGATTAAGAAAGGATCACAGCATAGTTGCATTGCAAGGTTATCCTTCTCATATAGGATACAATTTAAAGCAATGCTTGGTAAACAGGGAACAGCAATTGGTCCACTACAACAACAACAACACAGTGCCCATATTTGAAAGTAAATATTTTTGGTGGTGAATCTGAATAATGAAATGTGTTTACTGGAAGTAGACTGAAATTGGGATTTTGCACAGATAAAGCAAATTGTGATATGCAATTGCTGCTCCTTTTGTGATATTTCCAAAAATTCACAGATTTGAAAATACAAACTGTAATTTTACTGCCTGGACCTCCATGAACATAGCATATTGACCAAATTTAGTTTGAAAAAACAGTTTTAGTAATATGTAACTTTTTGTGCACGTGGGCTAATCAACCATTTCCCATGAAATCTGCAATTTTATTTATATGTCTAAAGGAGTTCCTCCCATAAATTGCACTGTCTGCCTTGGTAAACTAAAACTTGTAGTAACGTGTGGACAAATGTGTGGATGTTTGCACATTTAACTTGTGTGTGTGTGTGTGAGAGCCTTATCTCTTCTGGAAAATGTTCCAAATGACCCTTTAGCATAGTTCCGTTTATCTTGAAGTCATTCCTACAATATAATTTCAAAATAATAAGACATATTTTCCTGGCCTTCCTTCGTGAGCATGACCCGTCTGCAGATCTCCCAGCTGCTATTGGCTTAAAGTATGAGTCCAAGAAGTTAGAACTGGACTCCTGAACTGTATCAGGAAAGCCAAATGTCTGGGCCAGCCAAAGTTCTTTCCTTATGGACGAGTATATCCAGATTTAGTTTTAGGCACATAAGGCTTTCTACACATACACACACACACACACTGCTTTTAGTTTCCTTTTTTTCCCCCCTTGGTTTGCATTGTTCTTTATTTCCACAAACAATAGGAAAGTAATATGGGGTGTGAATTTTAGGCAGACTTCAGTGAAACCCATAAGCCTGAGATGATTGTGTTCTTAGAATACACAGCTGTTTATCCCCCTCTATTGCCAACTCTGTTACTCACTTTACGACCCACAAAGGGATAATGTGAAACTGGTGCATAACCATTTAAAAAAACAAAAAAGTGAGGGAAGCACATCTGCTTGTCAGTCATGCACCGGACCTTCAGTAGCCAACCCTTAAAAAAAATCTGGCCAATGTGAAAATATGACAGAGAGATCTCGAAGCCATAGAATGTTCTCAGATATTTAGCATTATTAACCATAGACAGTAATAATTTACTAAATCTTTCTTTAAATGCCCTTGTCTGGTGAAAAGTCCACAATCTATACACTTCTTTAGCCAAAAATTGCATGAAAAAAATTAGATTAATTAAAATCCCTCACACATCGACCCCTGGGGTGTAAGATGTCTGCATATTCAAATGATGTGGCTATTCTTTACAGACCTCTGAGAAAATAATAGAAGCCAAGAAACTGCAAATATTAATAGAAGATTTCCAGAGAGAATACAAATTGTCGCATTTTGCTTTCCAAATATTTTTCTCCAGGTTTAGCATTGAGCAGACCAGTATATATATATCAAACTGAATCCTAGTCAGTTTATAGCTTTCTGCCAGATTAAGAGTATTAGGATTCCAAATATAACATTGTTTCTAAATATATTGAGACTAAAGAGTACTTTCCCTTCTGAAAAAGATTAGTAAAAACATTATGATGTTAAGAGATGTGTTAAAACATTTTTAAACTTGTTTTTTTGTCTGCTCCCACCTTTCTCCCAATTCCCTGCTCTCACTCCTGAAATTAGTTTTAAGTCTTTAAGTTGTATCAGAATGAAAATGACATGTAGCAGGATGGATCAAATTCCATAAGTCAGAAACATATTTAATAGAAATAACTTTTTAATAAGTTCAACGGACATAGTCTGTCTTTGAGATGTGTGAGCTGACTGTGTTGTGTGATCTTTGCATTATCTAAAACATAAGATTGTCGGGTAGAAAACCAATTTCCAGGGGCGTTCAGTATATTACAGATTGACTGGATTTGGGGGGGGGGGGGGGTAAATGGGCCCAATTCATGAAGATTATGTATTAGACAGTTTCCCCAAAATGATATGAAGCCTAGTAATTATAGTGGACCATGAGATTCCCAGTTTGCGGGAGTGCAGAAAACTGTTAGTGTCTGCTAAAAAATAAAACTAAAGCATGGGTAAAAATTCACCATTCAACCAGACAATCGCTGAAAGGACATGGAGGTCCTTTAAAAACGGTCATCTCAATTTGATTAACAATATGTGGCATCATTGCCATTGTCCTTTTTGGATAATAATCATACTGGCATTCTGGAGTTAATATCCTCTAACTATTTTCTGCAATGATCTTTGTAAATTTTCTGCAGTGCTCTTGACACCATATCTGGGGTTAATGGATTGCTTATTGTTAATTTCTGCAGAGATTTTATCTGGATTCACATTTTACCAATGATTAAATAACACTTGTTTGTATTCGTATGTGGTTGCTATTTCTGACAATTTAGAAACGTATGTGTAAGGATTCTGGCCATGTCTATTTATACAAAAAACTAAAATCTAACTAGCAAAAATAGAAAATGTCAGATTCAGAATTTTTTACAGTTCTAATTGCTTTTAACATGTCATTAACAACACCAATTACACAGTGGCTTCAGTTGGTGCATATTTTTCCGGTTCCAACAAGAGAACCATTCTATTTTGTTAATGTTCATAACTGAATAATCATGGATTGACTGAAGTGTCTTCCAGAGCCCTTGCCTTAATTAGGCGAAACATCTCCTGTGGAACTCCTGAGAAATCTGTTGTCAGAGGAAACTAGATTAAGTAGTGCCTCATTTGTGGAACAAGCAACTACACCCAAGCAAATTGTAAGAGTTTGTGAACAGGTGCTTGAACATGCCAACTAAAAGGTTTTGGGCACAGTAGATTTACGGTAAGCAGATCCCAATTATGGAAATATCCATTATCTGGAAAACCCTCAGGTCCCGAGCCTTCTGCATAACAGTTAACATAAATTTATAGAGAAAATACATCAGTGCCTACTTTGTATATAAAAATGAAATAGTGCCAGGCCCAGACTGTTGATCCAGCTAACGCAAGAGGGGCTGCTGTAAAACTGACAGTCAATATTTATTGGGCCTGTGGGGGGCCGTTTGGGTCTCTGTGTAGCTGCAGTGTCATGGCCTCTTTTAAATCTCAGTCTGCACCAGCATAATGGGTATTTTTTAAAATAGAGAGCTAGCTCCTTATGATAACTCCAGTATCCACACTCAGTAATGAATTCATTGGGTAGAGGTTATCTATGCCTTTATAATGCAAATATATATTCTATTTAACTGAATAAACAGCATTTATTTACAATATACAACACTAAAACTTTCTGAAGATTCTAACACTCTTTTCAGATTACCATAAATAGCACATTAAAGAGAACAGAGAATAAAAATGCATACAAGCTCCTTTACTTTTGGTGCTATAGCCCCCTGAAAGTAGTCCATTTGTCCCAAACTGTTAAAATATTTTGGCTGCATATATTTTATGATCCTTAAATTGTACTGTGTTACTGCCGGATATTCTTGTGGCCCAGGGGCTGCCAATTGAATATCCTTGCTATAAATTCAATAGATGCTTTTGCTGTCTGTAATACAATGGGAATTATTAATGCAAAATCTACTTAACCCCTTTAGAGTTTGAAAGGTTCCAAGAAGAATTTCTGCCAAGCAAATAGAAATTTTCCAGAAACAAATACTGATCCAGAGTATTAGTTTATCAAAAGAACTACACCTTTCTGCTGAGAATGCAGATTTCTGAATTATATGGGGTGAGAGGATTAGAACTCAGGAAATGAAAGTGTTATTGTGTGGGTGAGGCAGTATAGGAGTTTCACAAAGTTTAGTTAACCCAATGAAGTGACAGCTGCCATGAAAGCAGCCTAGTCCTGTGAACAATAATATTGATATACAATTTATGGTACTGTAAATATTTGACTGTGCTTGTGAACTCTTGTCAAACAACATGACTTAACAGTTAAAGAGGGAATATAAACAATATTTATTTTTAAACAAAAAAACTCAATCCACAAAGAGTGCTGTTCCTTTAAATAAATGAGATTTGTCAAAGAATTGTTACTTGTTTGTTTGAACAGTTGCCGTTTCAGTGCTATCCCTTTAAAACCATGGCCAATTATAGAACCTCTGCTGCCTGAGGTCTTTCCAATGCCACCTTCTCTCCCCTCAGACCAAACATTTACCTTTTCTGCTCTCCAACAGGGGGTGCAAAAGACAAGTGCAGAGAATCTCTCCAAATATTACCCTTAATGAGCCCCCTGCCACTTCCCCAGTGCCCTGCGTTATTACAAAAAATGGCGATAGTTCAAATCAAAGGAAAACACAAATAAAACAAAAATTCTATGTCTTAGAAATATGCTATTTTTAATTATTTTTACTTAAATTAAATTTTACTTTTTAAAATCTTTGTGGTTAGAAAATAAGTTTCAAAATACTAGTAAATGTAGCTACAATTTCACTTTACTTCTAAAGGCAAACTACAGAAGCTTTAACATCCTCTACTATTACACAGATTATCTCTAATTTTTATAAAAAGACCACCAAGGCACAGCTTTGATCTTCCATGAGATGAGAATCCGTTATGTTTATTATTTTTACCAATAACATGGCTTTTTAGGTACTTGCTGCTATTCCTTTTGGTATGAATTTTTCAGATTTTAAATTAGAAACAGATTAACTCACTCCGTGCTTTGAGCAGTCCAACCACTAACCTGTAATGACCAAGAAAAAGGTAAAAATTTCCTTAAATTTCTCTAAAATGGCAGATGCAAACTCCAGGGAGATTGTCTATAAATATACATATACAAATAAACCAAAATTTCACGAAAAGCATAAATCTAATGCAGGGTCGGACTGGGGGGCCCGGGGCCCACCGGGACCGCTGTCCAGGGCCCCCCTCTGGCCCCCGCTACCTACTTTGAGCCGAAGCGCCGATCAGCATACTCCGTCAGGCGGCGCATCGCGCATGCGCAAAAATCACTAAGCGCGCATGCGCAAATGGCGCGGGTGCGCAAATGGCGCTACGATGCGCCGAAATAGTTTTCCCCCGAAAAACTGTTTGGGAGAGGGGGTCTGGCTTTTCCCGGTGTCCCGCCGGGCCAGTCCGACACTGATCTAATGTATCATTAGGATAAGTTTAGGATTAGGCCTATGATTAAGTGTCCCTGCACGACACGAAACGCGTCAGACATTATCCTTTTAGATGTAATGTAAAATAAAGTATTATATTTTTTATATACAATTTTTGGCTCTTGGAATCTACTTTTGTTGGACGTTCCGGATTGGTGCATGCCTAATGCTGTTTTTTTTTTTTATAAATATACATACTCAATTTATGACTTCAGTGCAGACAACAAATTGTAGAGAGCACAGAAAATTGTTCTGCTATGTTCAAGTTAGGTAAAACTGACCATAACTCACTACCCATTTACACTGAAAATTATTTTTGCTCCAAAATGAATGCAGTTCCTGTGTTTACTAAAGTGAGATGTGTCTAATAGCTTGTGTAACAGGTGATTTCATTGTTCAGTGTTCAATTGCAGTTTACAAATTTGACAAAATATAATAAGAAAAACTGCAAGTTTTTGCAATTGTAAATTTCCTGCATAAAGAAGTAGAAGTGTTGAGGCGTAACTAGATGTTACTGGGCCCCACAGCAAATTCATTTTACGGCCACAAAATATACAGAGGTTGTCCTGAAATTGCTCATTAATTAGGGCCTCATGGGGCCCCCTATACCTCCTGGGCCCCCCTGCGGCCACAGGGTATGCCCCTGACCAGTGGTTTCTGCTTTTCAGAAAACACAAGCAGTGAATTAAAACCTTACTATATTACCAAGCCAGTCTCACTCCTTCACATTCTCTTTAACACTAAGCCCCGTCATACAATACAGCAATCTCTTTAAATGTGTCCCATGGAATAACCAGGTTAAAAATGCATGGTCCTGTTTCAGAGCCCCTCAACAATGAGAGACGGACTTCTTGTTTCCCTTAATTAGCAAGCTCAATACGTTTTCTGATAACATCATTTTGGAGGATCCTAATTTTAAGTGGAAATAAAGATATGGTCAGAAAACAAAATCATTTTAAGAGGATCAACCTGAACCCAGAAGTGAGAGGAAAGAGAACTGTAAAAGCAATACTCACAGAGGAAAAACATATGTATACAGTTGCTGTAGAGCATGTCTTTATGTGTAAATATTTACAGACATTATCTCGCTCATTCTCCCTTCTAAATAGACAGCAATATCTTTAGGAGTTTAACTTTGTCAGATTTGCTTAGAATGTTAAAACTGTTAAACCCGATTTGGTTGGAATAGTTATAAGCTGAGACCACACACAACTCAGGAAAAAGCCTGGAACTCATTCCCATGCAATCTACTCCATCGAAAAAAAAAAGAAATTCCAATAACTAAAATTTGACCTTTTCACTGCCAGTGAAGCTTGCAATGAAAAAAAATCTCTCTCTGGAGTAAAGAAACCCCATAAAAATATGTGTAGTGGTAGACACAAAAAAATACACTCAAAACATATCTTGTATAGTAATTATTTGGGGTTCATGATGCTTGGTGCTGCCTCCATATATTATAGAAGAACAGTGACATTAAAGAGGAAGTTCTCCAAAACATATTGTTTTAAAATCCTAAACCACAAACAAGTGTTTTAATCGTATGTAATGAATTAGTTTTGTTCCCCTCCCCCATAAATAAATCCAGCAAAATTTTAATTAGCCTTCTAACTGATTCTCGAAAATACATACTTACTGGAAACAGTTCTAGTTTGACAATTTTCCACCTAAAACCTGCCGAGTTCATGTAGTAGTCAATGGCAGAGGTCCCTTGAACAATCTGAAGATATTAATAGTAGTGATGAGTCAAATTATTGCAAAAATTATTCCACAACGAAAAATGATGCTCCATAGACTCCAATGCGAAGAAAAACATGTTGTGTGTCAAAAAACACTTTGACACGCAAAAGTCAAGATTTTTTTTTTTGGAGAAAAACTCCATTCAAATTCAATTTGAGATTTGGTGTGGGGACTATTCAATCAAATTTTAGACTGTCGAATTTTTTCATAAATAACCTACCATTTAAATTTGGAATAAAATCTAATTTATTAGAGTGTAAAAAAATTCACATTAATCTAAAATTTGACCTTTGATCAATCAAATTTGACCTTTGATAGTAAAGGACCAAATCAGGAAGCATGATCAGTAAGACTGAAGCTGCTACTGAAAGCCAATACACTGTACAGATATTAGATGTATTATCCATAATTCTTGGGGAAGCATTAGGGGACAAGTAGTGTTTCTGTAAGTGGGATTTCCATACCACATCTAAACATAAAAAAAACTAGGTGGGATTGTTTTGCCACAAATATAGATTTATATATTTAATAATTACTGAGAAAAGGGACTGTACTCTGAGCTTTCTCAATAATGGGTTTCTGGATAAGAAATCCAATATTAAATTGTAACAGTGAGTTGGGAACATGGTTTACTCAACTGCTACTGGAAACCATGATGGGTGGGGGACAAGAAAAAAAACCCAAAAAACATAGTAAAGGTGGCCATACACGCACAGATAATATAGTCTGATACTTAATTTTGTACTTTTATTCAGCAGGAGACCCATATACACACAAAAGACATGGATATTAGTAGTCTTGTTGTTAGACATGGTCGTAAATAATTTCATGGCGCACAAACATTGGCCTGTGTTTACTCCTGAATTGTCAGATACAGGTAGAGTTCTATTGTTTCTACATGTATATCTGATGATTCAGCTCCAAATGTCTGTATTGAAAACAAACGATCTTGAGGTCACAGGAAAGTTAATTGTTATTGTAATGTATATGGACACCTTATGGAGTTGGAACAAGCAATTGATGTCAATCTGTTGTCTTCACAGTTTCTGAGTGCCCTCTGAGTCTTGCACTGCAGATGTTTGTCATCCATTCAGCACTCACATCTAACATAAGAAGTTGGTCGGCTGCATTTGCGTACAAAATTCTAATATGTATGAACCTTGATTTGAAAAGAACATATATACCCCTACAATAATAATGAATGATTATGGATTAGGCAGAACACTTCTCTATGATATCAATCGTCAATATGTGTGATGTTTCTTAAAATACACCAATGGTCTAGGCTGACAATCTACAGTTCGTCGATAACCTGAATGTATAGTGTGAAAACCACTTTCTCTAAGCCACATCTCTCCAAAAAACAGATTAGAAAGCACATCAACTTATTTAAGGGGAAGTCACACTCACTAGCCTACTCATGCGATTAGGGGGAAGTTAACCCCTATATATTCCACAGGATGTAAAATTCCTTCTTTACTCCAACTCAAATATATATTTAATTAATCTCTAGATTCTGGGATTTACCCCTCTAACATTAAAGGAATAGTTCAGTGTGAAAATAAAAACTGGGTAAATAGACTGTGCAAAATAAAAAATGTTTCTAATATAGTTAGTTAGCCAAAAATATAATATATAAAGGCTGGAGTGAACAGATGTCTAATAAAACAGCCAGAATCCAACTTCCTGCTTTTCAGCTCTATAACTCTGAGTTAGTCAGCGACTTGAAGGGGGGCCACATGGTACATTTCTGTTCAGTGAGTTTGTAATTGATCCTCAGCATTCAGCTCAGATTCAAAAGCAACAGATATGACCCATGTGGCCCCCCCTCAAGTCTCTGATTGGTTACTGCCTGGTAACCAGGGTAACCAGTCTGTGTAAGCCAAGAGAGCTGAAAAGCAGGTTCTGACTGACTTGTTATACATCAAATCACTCCAGCCTTTATACATTGCATTTTTGGCTAACTAACTATATTAGAAACATTTTTTATTTTGCACAGGCTATCTATTTAGCCAGTTTTTATTTTTACACTGAACAATTCCTTTAAAGGGGAGCTATTGTGAAAATGAAATCATACTGAAATAAGAAGCCTTCTAAACACAAATTAAAATTAATGTACAATTTCTGAAATGATCAAATTTATCTTCACTATTCTTCTCTCAGCATCTGTTTCTCTTCATTCTGTCTTTATGCAGCAGTTGGGTGTCAGATGAATGATCCAATATATCTTATAGGGGGCTCCTTTTGCCTAGAAGATGTATTAGAGCTCACTCTATAAAAATCACCTGAAATCCTGTCTCTTTACACGCAGAACTTGTCTAAAAAAGGCAATTACTTTGTTAGATTTTGTTTGTACTAGAATCCTAGGAAAGGAAGCCCCCCATAAGATATATTGGATCATTCATCTGACACCCAACTGCTGCATGAAGACAGAATGAAGAGAAACAGATGCTGAGAGAGGAATAGTGAATATAAACTTGATTAGTTCAGAAACAATACAGAATTTTTAATTGGTTGTATTTAGAAAGTTTCTTAATTTGGCGTGAGGAAGTTTATATTACATTTTATTTTTTGCGATAGTTCCCCTTTAAACAAGCATGTATAAACCGTATTAAAGAAAAAAAGGCCACACACAGAATATCCCATCTGTCTAACTAACACCCATATCTCTAGATTCTAATCTCCTGGAACAACTTGTCTTTTAATACTTTATTCACATTCATATATTTACTGCACCCTATGCTGTCTAGTTATCAGCTTTCACTCTCTGAGAGCCATGTAACAGTGACATGTGTATAAAACTTTATAGAGAGTGTTCCTCATTTACATCACTCTGCCCCAGTGGATCTTACAGCTTATGGGGCAAATTCACTAACCTCCGAAAATTCGCCAGCGACGGCTTCGCTCACAGCGCAACATTTGCCAGGCGTAGATTCGCCAGGACAGTGCTAATTCACTAAAATCCGAAGTTGCGTCCAGGGCGCCAAACACTGGCAAAGTTGCGCTAGCGTTACTATGCCAAGCAAGGTGAAGTTGCGCTAGCGTTGCCTAATTTGCATACAGCGGGAAGTCAAAGTTGAATGGACGTATATGTTGCAGCAAATACATTACACTACACAAGCCTGGGAAACCATAATAAAAGAAAATAAAGTTGTTATATTGCCCTACACATGAGCCCAGTGTGCCATATGTTAGGAAATGTAGGGGGGAAGCTGGTTACCCCAAAAAAATCTACACTCTTTTTCAGCCTATCACCCTGAAAAAAGGAAAAGAAGCAAGCGTTTTTTGGGACTTAGAAACATTTTCAACTATTTTTTTAGGAACTCCTATCTACTCTATTGCACTTCGTCTGGTCTGAGGTGGCTAAGGCAAGTCTGGCACAAGAGGTAACGTTCAGTAAAATCTGCATCTTAGTGAATTTGCGTAGTTACGTCCATTCGCCAGAGCACAAGTTCGCCAGGCGCTAGAGTCTATCTCCTTCGCTAGCGAAGTTACGCCCACGTTAGTCACTTCGCCCTTTAATAAATTTGCCCCTAAGTTCCTTATCACATTTATATACTTTAAGGGTCATTAAAAGCCAATTAACCTACTTATATGTTTTTGGAGTGTGAAAGAAAGAGTAGCCAGATGAATCCACACAGACATGGGGAGGACATACAAACTCCTTGCACACTCACAAAGGATCTCTAAATCACAAAAAAATTCATTTCTGATCCTCAAGCATTTTTTATCTGTATTTTATACTGTCAACTAAAATTTTTACACAGAATTCTACTGATTTACCAAATTAGGAACCCGCACCTTCATTGTTTTAATCTTTTTTTTTTTTCACATAAGAGATGCCATACCTCACCTGTACTAATGTTTCCACATATTCCTGGGCTTCTCCCTAGTTTTTCTCTTACAGACACCTCCCTTTTACCCCAACCACATGTACTCCATCATGTTAACCGTTTCTCTCTTACTCTTTATCTCTGGAATTTCATTTCTGAATTCCTCTTCTAGTATTCTGCATCATCCTCCAAAAACTAAACTCTGACATAACTACCTAGCCAGTATTTCATTTTGTCTTTGAATTTATGGGCCTATGCCCTGACCATTGTAAATGGCTGCACTTATTTAACAGCATATTTATAGCTTTAATTTACCCCAACCACTTTGATTGTGTTTGTAAATGATAAGGGTCAGGAATCTCCTTTTTCCGCTGTCTCTACAGTAAAATATGTGCATATATCCTTCTTTGAAACTATATATAATCTTTAGTTTGCACTGCTCCCCATCGCTATTGGTATTGTTTATTCTTACTATCTATTTACAAGGTACCAGCTAATTGCAAGGCCTTATAAATTAAACACTTCAAATATGTTTGTAAGAGGGCAAGTATGGTAGACCTCTGTGGATCTGCTTGCTTGACAATTAATAGTTACATCACGTAAGACAAATTATACAGTAATAAAAATGATGTGCTCCCATATTATTTGTCACCAAAAGTAGATGGAGAAAATGAGTAAAAGCAGAGCAAGGAATGTGTCAAATGTACACAGGTCCCTCCCTGATGTTCTGAGCCAAAAACCATAAAAGGAGACCCAACACATCCAGCTGCAGGTTTTATTGTCTAGCCCATTCCTTCCTGGGCTTCAGTAAAATCCACCTGGTGTTCTTTCCAGGGGATACACTGTGCAACTCTTTTGCAATGAAGAGGCTTGGAAATGTGTCCATTGTCCAAAGAATAATTAAAGTAGGCCTATTACTTTGTCCTTCCGGGATCCTGCTAGTGGACTTCAGCTGTTTTAAGAGATTCTGCAAATGTAGGTAGAGAAAAGCCTTCCAATGAAAAAATGACTCTCTGAGCCTTCTGGAGTAACATACAGTAGATTTAGTCTTGGAACACTCTTTAGGAACATTTTACCTGGAACATTTTTATGAGAATTGAACTGGCTGCCATGTTTTCTGTTTGTTAGACTTTCCATCTCCTCCATCCTTGTGTGACAGTTAATTAATCCCTATGCTGCCAGAGGGGCTTGACACATACATTACTAAGAAGTGAGCTCCTGCCAAAAGCAACGGGTTAATCCTTACTTTACTGAATTTAACTATTTCCCTGCAAGTCTGGCAGAATCAGAGCCAAATAGCTGAAAAATAAAGCACATGCTCAACTATATGCATCAAGGTCTGATTTAATACTTCAGTGTAACTGCCGAATGCCAAATACTGCTACATGAATTCTTTTTTATATACATTAAAATATATGGTTACAAAACAAACCATCTGACATTTCACACTTTGAATGTGTGCAAAAGTTATTTTAAGGTGGAGAATTGGGTGTTAATATGGGACATGTCTTCAAATGCTCTGCAGCCTTTCTGATATAGGCTCCACACTGTAAAACTGCCGGTGCAGGAGGGTTAAAATGTTTAATAAATTATATCAGTGCTTTTTATTCTTAACTTCTCCATATGGTCGTTCAGAGGCTGCCAAAACTAAGCAATCTGCTTCTTTGCAATAAGTCACATCTATACTTAGCTACACTGTCTTTTTCTTTTGTGCTCTAGAGAAAACATCATACTACGTTAAGCATTATCATAATAGTTTCCCAATTCTTTCCAGGCAAGTTTATTTTCTATACAACTGAAATAAATTTGTTTTTTTTTTCAGTTTGATGACGCTAAAGGTGACCTGATGAAAGCTGACAAACTGGTGCAAAACCGAGTCATGAGCTTATTTGTCCATGCATGTGGCCCACCAACAGGCCTGCCAACCGATATCTGGCCAAATTGAACTTTCCTGTCTGACTAGGACTGCATTGGTTTGTTCATATGGTCCTCATCCGATGAGCTACTCTTTATGATCCAATATTGGCCCGGGTTTTGTCCAGTGTGTGGGTGGCCAAGTTGAGCTCAGATCAGCTCACTTATCAGCCTTGCCAAACAGCTTAAGAAGTAGCTGATATAATTTAGTTATGTAGGTTTAAAAATTGTTTACCTCTTATACACAATAACCCCCATAGGCAGTATATTTAACTGGCAGCCAATTCACAACAAACTGTCTGCTATATGCTGATTGCTATGGATTACACCTGGGCAAAACGTACTACATTTTTTAAAAGGGTTGTTCACCTTTGAGTTCACTTTTAGTATGATATAGAGAGTGATATTCTGAGAGAACGTGCAATTGGTTTTAATTTTTTATTATTTGTGTTTTTTGAGTCATTTAGCTTTTTATTCAGCAGTTCTCCTGTTTGCCACATAAACAATCTGGTTGCTAGGGTCCCAATTCCCATAGCAACCATGCATTTATTTGAACAAGAGACTGGAATATTAATAGGAGAGGCCTGAATATAAAGGGGAGTAATAAAAAGTACCAATAGCAGAAAATTTTAAGCTTTACAGAGCACTTGTTTTTAGATGGGGTCAGTGACCCCCATTTTAAAGCTGGAATGAGTCAGAAGAAAAAGGCAAATAGAATTAGCCATTCGATAACATACTAAAAGTTAACTTAAAGGTGAATCGCCCCTTTAAATAATCCAGCTAAACAATTTCCATATCATTATTACTGATGTCCCCTGATTGATGCACACTGGGTTGAACTGTGAGCAAAGCTCAGCTTCACAATATAGCAGCATCTTCTATACTTGCCAGTGAGGCTGTCCTTAAAGTGTTTACTCAAGAAGACAATATGAAATGGTCTTTAGCATAAGAAACAGAGAATACAGTACAGGGAAATTACAAACAACTCATACTTACATATGGGGGCTATTATAGTAACATACTATGGTTTGCTTGACTTTTATTAGCATTTAGATTTAATAAACCACCTGCCCAAAACCCCTCTGGCGTGTGTTGTCTACTGCAGAGCACAGAAAGGTAAAAATAAATATGCACAGAAAGGTAAAATAAATACTATGTTAAGACAAATGTCTGTCTTGATGCATTTAATAAGTAAATGTATATTTTTCAACTTACATAGAAATCCAACTAAAGAACAAACCTACAGACCCTATCTCGTAAGTAACCTGGGGACTGCCTGAATATACAATGATTATATGTTACAGTTCTTCACTTGTCACATATATTTGCTGCTTCACTCAAATAAAATGTGATCATATGATGATGCAGTGGAGTAAAATTAATATCCCAAACATGATAAATGCGTGAGTAGTACGAGTGCTGTTCAACTCTGCCCATTTGCTTTTGAACACATCATTTCTCGTCATCAGCATTTGTTTTACTTTCTCTCTGTTCTCCAATCAAAGTGGCAGAACAATAGTAAAGAGGACCATTGATTGGCCCCTATTTTCAACAAACAAAAAGTAGTATTTTAATTTTTAATACTCTATGAGCCACGAAAAGTACCTGGGCTGCAGTAAATCGTCTGCATCGAAGTGCACACTAATGCAAAGGAGTTTGTTTCTCTTTAATATCAGCAGATTCTGAGTCCCTGCAAATCAGCTGGTCAATAAATGTGAATTAAGTTTATACTGGATGAACAAGCTATAGGCTTTGTGTGAAAAACCTGTGATCCAGCCCTTGCACAGGTTTCTGGTCTAGTTTACTGAACCCTCAAAATCATTTTAACTTTTACCATATCCATTTACAATTATTTGCATTAATTTTGTAGATCAAGGCTATCTACAGCTCCCTAAGGCAAACAGCTTCACAGATTTATATGAATACCATCACAATTTCAATATATATTTATTATCATTATATTGTCATTTGTTAAATTGGGCAATGGGCTCACTGTGAAAAAGATTGGACTTCACCTGCCCATAAATTCTAGTGCTTGATAATCATAAGATGCAGTTTTTATAAGCTTATGTGGCCAAAACAGCAGTTCAATAGAATAGCTTGTTCAAGAACCCCCTAACAGCTGCATCAACAAGTGTTTTTATCTGTTTAAGATGTTAAACAAGTGCAAACTCTTTTGTTTTCATGGAAGTGGCCCACATATATATTTAGGAATAATGGTTTTACATTCAAAGAGTTTTTAAAATAAACACATTTGGCTAATTCAAAAGGCCGAGTGAGTGTGGGATTACAGAGAGCAGCTGCAGAAACTGGACAAAATGTCAACTAGATATGCATATGCTTCTTAAGTAATACATTATGTAACCACTCTGGAAGACCAACAAACATATTCTCTTTCCAAATATTATATTTTGACCAAAGCATGTCAAAGAAAATTAGCTTTTGTAGAATCTCTTGTAAAAACATATACTTGGGTGGCTAAAAGTACAATATGGTTATTAATAAGGTCATGACATTAAGAACATAAGCACATTAATAAACACATATTCTATATATAGGACATTCTATCTGTTGCTATATTTTCCAACAACTTGCATATACATCCCATTAAAGGGGGTTTTCACCTTTAAATTAACATTTAGTATGATGTCAATGAAGTTTTCCCGCACCTACTTTTTTGATCCTATTTCTTGATAAATGAGTTGAATTCATGGACGGAGTTAGGTCAACTTTGTTTTAATTAAACAAACGAGATAAACTCGAGTTTTAGTAGATACCACCATATCTTCATTTCCATGTGACAGCCAGCTGATTAAAAAACACAATCACTGCTCTGCTCCATGATGAAACCAGGAACTTGGTTTTTGTTGATTTATTCTGGTTTACACCAGGCTATACCCAAATTGCTCTTGCAAGTAACTATAAATCCAATTAAAGGGGGTTTTCACCCTTAAAATAACTTCTAGTACAATGTAGACATTGGTATTGAGACAATTTCCAATTGGTTTTCAATTTTTATTTTTTTATGCTTTTTCAGTTATTTAGTATTCTGATCATTAGTTCGTCAGTTTTTATATATCAGCAGCTATCTAGTTGCTAGTATCTTATCTACGCTAGCGATTGAAGCAAAGTAGAAGAGAAATAATTTAACTATAAATAATGAAGACCAATGGCAAAGATGCTAGGAATAGGATGTTCTATAACACACTAAAAGTTAACTTAAAGGAGAATTCAACCCAAAAGTTAAAAAAAACCCTACCCTACATAGACCCCCTCCCTCCTCCCCCCCAGCCTAGCTGCTACCCCGGGCAAATGCCCCTAAGTCTTTACTTACCCCTCTGTGCAGATTCTGTCCAGCAGAGTTCACGGGCACCATCTTCAGCCACTTCAGTAATCTTCGGAATGAGACCGGGGTAGCAGCGCATGCACAGTTGGAGCAATTTTCTGTTTTAGAACAACTGTGCATGTGCCGAAACTCACGAGAATTGGCGAAGTTCTAGTCTCATTCTGAAGATTACCAAAGCGGCTGAAGACTGTGCCCATGAACTCCACTGGACAGAATCTGCATGGAGGAGTAAGTAAAGAGTTAGGGGCATTTTCCCGGGGTAGCAACTAGGCTGGATGGGAATGGGGGGGGGGTCTATGTAGGGCAGGGGGGAAGGTTTTTTTTTTAACTTTTGTTACTGAATGTTGAAAATATTGGGTATTCTGGGGCAAACTGGACTACATTGCATATGCATGGCCTAACAACAGCTTCCCATGTGTTTCTGCAAAGCCTGAAGCTTTTCCATTATCCAATGTTCTAGTTATGAGTGGAGTGAAAATGTAAAGTTTTGTGATAAAAGCCCCAAGTAATGATTAGTCAGTTGGAACTGTCTGTCGGCTTGATGCTACTGAAATGTCTTGCAGTCCTCCAAAACTGCCTACTGTTATCTAGGGATGGTTCACCTTTAAAGCATAAATTTTTTTTTTAAAAGAATTCGTTAGTATACATCGAAAAAAGACCACCAAGACAAATTAAGCTTTAAAATCGTAAAGCCTTTATTAAGAAATAACTGACCGAAATGCGCTTCAGCTCCTCTTCAGAAAAGGCGACACGGCAATGATCCATCGTGCGCCTCCCTGGCTCTCTCCTATAACAAGGGCAGGGAGGAGAAATGGAGCGCCACACAATGGATCGACCGATCACTTTCTGTAGAGGAGCGCAAGTGGAGTTTCGGGAATTTAAGGTACACATGCCAGAATCGACAGATTTCTAGGCCAGGTCTGCTCCAAGTTCAAAAGTCACCTGCAACTGGTTTCTAAGCACTTATAGCTTGGGTGTATCAATCAACATGAATGAGCCACTAAGCATTTTTTTGAAATCCCAGCTATTTAAGACTATAGGCAGGAAGCCTATAGTTGGTTTCAGCCATACACTAATTTTACATGGAAAAAATGGAATGGAAGGCCCTAGCCTATAGCAGAACACATTTGGCAATAATCCTTTTTTGCTGCAATTATGCCATCTAAACAAAGAACACCAATGGATTACTCGTTTGGTTTCTATATACAGAGTTTCAGAATTACCGAATATATTATGCTTAAAAATACTTTCATATGTTTCCCAATATTATCAGGTCAATGGAATAAATGTTCCTGCCACCTCATAAACTATTCTCTTTGTGCTTAGTCAGGAGATATACAATATTAATCTGTAAACTGTGAGGTTGGGTATCACCACTCAAGAGGAACAGCATCTAATCAAGAACAATATCAGTGATCTCACCTCTCCATAAGCATCTGCTCCACATTAGGAATTTAAGAATATAAAACCTCAAATCTAATCCCTTAAGTAGACCACATCCATCAGATTTCTACAGTAGTAAGTCAGATTTCATTTGTATTTATGCAACAAATTTTCCTGCCACTAAAAGAAGGAACCGTGGTTTTCTCCCATGGATTTGGAAAAATCTGACCAGCATGTGATTAATCAAAGTCAAATTGCAACATTTTTTCAGATATGGACTTTTTATGCTATATTTATTAGGCTTTTTGATGTTTTACTTAAAATATTCCAGAAGCATATAAAGAGGTCAATGATTACTGAGAGGGCAAATTTTACATTAGATTTATATTCCACACAAGATATTTTACAAACTGGATTGGGTGTGTCAGTGAGAATGATATAGATACTGGTAACCAAACTCTATTTCCAGACTTGTTCTTTGCACAGCACCATACTTTGCTTATTTAAGAATTAGACAGGCTTGCCCCTGGTAACTTTTTGTAGAGTAAACACAAAGCCTTGAAATTTCACTGATTTTAACTGATTTTGTTCAATAAACTACAGATGTGACTAGTCATCAGCTGCACACACAGTCTTTTTCAAAAATTGTGCAGTGTACATTTAAGCAGACATAAAATAATTATATTGATGACAAATAATTATATAGAAGTTACCAGTGATCTGAGAAGATAACTGGCATAGTTTAGAAAAATATAGTGATGACATATGAGCAAATTCATGTATTTTTAACTTTAAAGGGGAACTATCATGAAAATTTTAATTATACTAAGCTTCGGGATACCGTAATAAAAAACTTTCTAAATACAACCAATTAAAAATGATGTACCGTTTCTGAAATAATCAAGCTTATCTTCGCTATTCCTCTCTCAGCATCTGTTTCTCTTCAGTCTGTCTTCATTCAGGAATTGGAATTGGTTGATGAATGATCCAAAATATCTTATAGGGGGGTCCTTTTGCCAAGAAGATGTATTAGAGCTCACTCTAAATCACCAGAAATCCTGTCTCTCTACATGCAGAATTTGTGCGAAAGGCAGTTGTTTTGTTCTATTTTGTTTGTACTGGAATCAGTCATTTGAGTGAGCGCTAATTCATCTGCTAGGAAAGGGAGCCCCCCCATAAGATCTATTGGATAATTCATTGACACCCAACTGCAGCATGAAGACAGAATGAAGAGAAACAGATGCTGAGAGAGGAATAGTGAACATAAACTTGATTATTTCAGAAACAATGCAGAATTTTTAATTGATTGTATTTAGAAAGTTTCTTACTTCAGTATGGGGAAGCTTATATTAAATTTTCATTTTGCGTCATGACAACCCCGAGGAAGGCCTGGAATTTGGCACTCAAGCTGTATCCAAACAGCTCCCCCATTCTGACACCCAATGTTCAATTGTGGGCTAACTCCCGCCTCCCCCAATTCCATAAATTCCCCGATTTTCTCTAATGGCCACGTAAACAAATTAGGCGGTTACAGGATGTGCTAGACGGTGCCAAGTTTGGCTCATATGAGTTCTTTAAAGGAAAACTCGCAGAGCCCAACCTATCTCACTTTAGATATTTCCAATTGCGGCAAGTATTTCTAGCACAATTTGGAGGATCTGAAATACAAACCTCACAACCTCAGTTTGAAACTGTGTTATGGTCTCCTACCATAACTAAACTTACATCCACCTTATATAAGACCTTGCTACAAACGTGCCCCCCCTCCTTTAAGGCAGCATATCAAAAATGGCTATCTGACATCCCAGATCTTGAAGATGAGGAGTGGGAGGAAGCAACAGACAAAGGTTATAGTCATCTCTATTCTATACATGACAAACTGGTTCAATTTAAATGGCTTCATCAATTTTATATCACCCCTGTGCGATTAAAAGCCATGGGAGCTAACCCAACTGCACGTTGCCATAGGTGCGGGGCTGAAGGAGCCACCTTTATACACATGGCTTGGTCGCGTCCACCAGTCTCCATGTTTTGGACCCAAGTCATGTATATCTTAGCAGATAAATTAGATTTCCCTAGGCTGCTGACCCCACAGGTGTGCATATTAGGAGTCATAGATGAAATCATGTACACTAATCATGCCAGAGTTAGATACCGAACACTATTGTACTATGCTAAGAAAGTAATTGCTATGGCATGGATGGGTCCCCAACCGCCCACGGTGCAAAACTGGATAACATTAGTGAATCAGAATCTGCCTCTCATTAAACTCACCTTACTAGCCAGAGGCTCACTGAATCGATAAGAAAATATGGAGTCCATGGTGGGAAGCGGGGCTTGGGGGTCAGGGCTCCCGAACGTGAAAGGTAACATTTATTTATACTGTCTAAGGCGTACATCCTTACTTCTATCTAAAACCTGATGCTACTGCCCCATATGTTGATGATGGGAATTTAGGAGGCAACTTTCATATCTTAATGTACGACTGTTTGAACTGGGTTTTAAATCTTGAGTGTATCAATTACATTACTAAACGAATTTGTATGCACAAGTTTTATTCCAAGCTCTGTAATGGTAACTCAAATACATTTATGGCATATACTTTGTTTTATGTTTAATGTGTTACATATAAAACAATAAAATTTTACCTTTAAAAATTTTTTTTTCATTTTGCGATAGTTCCTCTTTAAAACAGATTAGGAGAAAACACCCCCTTCTTTGCATACTTAACTTAATGTAGAATTGCAGTTTTGCATGACAGCATAAAAAAGAAACTTCAGAAGAATGTTAACATATACAGTATTTATAGTATCAAAGACTTTGGATAATCTGAAAAGGTTTGGGGTGGGGTTTCAGACAGGTAAAAAACGACAACACGAAAAAATTTGCGATTTGGGTGTCAATTTGTATGATTCGAATTATTGCACGATTTTGACGCGACTTTCCCGCACCAACTTTTTCGAGCTGATTTTTTAGATTAAGGGTTAGGTCAACTTTGTTTTAATTACAAGAATGAGACAAATTTGAGTGTTAGTAAATACCCCCCTAACAGTCAAATATCTTCATTTCCATGTGACAGCCAGCTGATTAACAAGCACAATCCCAGCTCTGCTCCATGATGAAACTAGAAACTTGGCCTTTGTTGATTTATTCAACAGGGGGAATGTTGCTTTTTATTTGAATATCCCAGTTGGGTTTTGATTTTGGTGGTGCTGCTTTACACACCTGTTCACTTGGGTGCAAGGGTACAACACAGGAGCCATGTTTAGGTTCACTATTTATTAAGTATCAATTGTACTAATACACAACACAATTTAACTTTTTTTCTACCTATATGTTATGTTTTAGAGATTGATCCTGAGTGACATTTCAGTGTTTATAATGTACAACACACTTCAACTTTCTACTAATAAAGTCTTATATTAAGGGTTCTCAAAAGTTTCTGACATCAAGGAGTTTCATAGTATTAGAACAGTCCCAGAACTATAAGATTTCTTCAAAGGATTAAAAGAAATAACATTACATGTTGCATCTCTAAAATCAGCTGTGTAGGGACAGGCAAAAAAACTAAATTTCCTATCACAGTCAGTGAATAGATTATTAAAATCTAATTATTAAGCTCTGCCAGTTCTACTTGGCCATCTCCTATTCTGCTTATCAGCAGGGAGATCAGTGGTTTCACATAAAGCCTAAATAAAACTATTAAGTATATGGGCTGAGCAGGATGCATCTAAAATCATTTTAACAGGCTTATCCTTTATTTAAAATTCTGCACCACAATACTGCAAAACCTCAGCAAGTCGCAAAGTTTAATTATGACTATGTGAGGCATGCCAAGGTTTCAAGCTTTTTTGGCAACAACAGATAAACATGCAAAAGTTCTGAGTAATTCCTTTGAACAATTCAGTCCAAGACAAACATGATGATTATGAGTGCAGACAGATTCTGTAGGGCTTTTGTTGGGCACAATAATTGTTTCAAGGGGTATAAATAACCTTCAGTATAATGGTTGAATCTGGGGGACTTCTAGATACAATGCAATTATTATACTAGCAGATAACTAATAATGAATTTGTTTAACTGAAAGATTATTTAAACATATGCTTGTTACCTCGCACCCTATAAACAGAGGCATGGGAACATGCAGTGCTAAATTATTTCCCTACGATAACAGAGCATGTATGCTTTCACTACTATTACTCCTATGTGCATACAATGCCTATACAAGACTAGGGGAGATTGTGGATGCACACCTAAGGCCAATTTCAAAAAGTTTAAAGCCCTGTCTAAATGATTCAAGTAAATATGCAAGTGCATGTAATTTTGAAACAAAGCCCTGGGGCTTTCCTTCTCCTTTAAAAGCCGCTTAGCAGTTGGCGGGGGAGGATCTAGCACAGAGTTTGAAACCAAAGCACAGGAGATGTTTACATAAAGAATTGTTACTACACAGAGAGGTAATGTTCCTTTTTTACTATGACTAAAGATAAATAAGTTAGGGACCACCATGTGGGGTTTTACCTTGACGTGGTATGGTGGCTTATCAATATTATGATCATAACTTTGTAACAAAAAAAACCCTGTTTCAAAATTACATGCACTTGCATATTTACTTGAATCATTTAGACAGGGCTTTAAACTTTTTGAAATTGGCCTTAGGTGTGCATCCACAATCTCCCCTAGTCTTGTATTTACAATGCCTATACAGTGCATTTGCACAGAACCAGTGGAAAAAAATTACAGTTGTATAGGGAGATGGTAGGTTCCTCACCAGTCACTGATGCTTTAGCGAGCAAGTCCACATTAAAATGAATTTAAAGGGTGAACTATAGTGAAAATGAAAATTTAATATAAGCTTCAGCGTTCTGAAACAAGAAACTTTCTAAATACAATCAATTCAATATTCTGTCCTGTTTCTGAAATAATCAAGTTCATCTTCCACTATTCCACTCTCAGCATCTGTTTCTCTTCATTTTCTCTCCATGCAGGAGTTGGGTGTAAAGGTGGCCATACACGGGCCGATAAAAGCTGCCGACAGACCGAGTCGGCAGCTTATTGGGCCCCGATTGAGATCTGGCCGAAAGTCGGCCAGATCTCGATTGGATGGGACTAAAAATCCCGTTGGATCGCAGCCGCATCTGTTCGTTGATGCAGTCCTGCCATCCGACCACCCGTTCCCATTCGTTAGGATCCGATCGTTGGGCCCTAGGGCCCACGATTGGATCAGCCCGATATTGCCCACCTCAAGGTGGGCATATCAGAGAGAGATCCGCTCGTTTGGCAACATCGCCAAACAAGCTGATCTCTCCGTATATGGCCCTTTAGATAGATCCAATATATCTTATAGGGGAGGCTTCTTTTGCCTAGAAGATGTATTAGAGCTCACTCTATTAAAATCACCAGACATCATGTCTCTCTAAATGCAGAAATTGTGCAAAAGGCAGTTATTTTGTTAGATTTTGTTTGTACTGGAATCAGTTATTTGAATGAGCTCTAATACATCTGCTAGGAAAGGAAGCATCTGAGAGAGAGATAGTGAACATGAACATGATTATTTCACAAACGATGCAGAATATTTAATTCATTCACCTTTCTACCACACTATAAACCAGAACACACATTAACCTCAAATTATTGTCATCGCCCATGTGAAATGCAGAGGAAGCAAGAATTAAATAACTGTGAGGAGTGTGTGGCACCTAGAATTTTCTCAAAACATAGATGGGAACAGCCAGAAACTGACTTGCAACCCACATTGAATTCTGAATTGGTATCATTCACAATTAGTTTCCTAATTAAATGAAGTTTAATAGTCACATGAAAGGAGGTTGACACAATCAAAATAGAGAAAGGAAGAATGGAGCAATTTCTGCAGGGTATGGTTTTCAGATGATTCAGTGTGTTTGTGAGAAGTTGCTTTTTGTTTGGCTGAAGACAGAAGTCAACTATGCAGGGAAAAAAATGAAAGGAGTGAGAATGACTGGCAAATGGACAAACACATGGGAAAACAGATTCAAGTTTTCCAAGCATTTCTTTGATGTATCATTGAACTTCTTTTGTATACTCTTTCTAAGAGATATACTGTAAGGGGTTCCCATTGTTAAGACAAGTGAACAATATAGGGGATTATTCTCTATTTTCTGCAGAACAGCTTTCAAGGTTCCATTAATTTCTTCAACCAGAATGAAAATGATCCATAGACAGAGTCCTCAGGGGTGCAGAGGTCAATACCAAGAGCAGCTGAAGTGTTGCATCTAATTAACTGTTCTCAAAAGTGAAACTAAACATTTACAAAATTTAAAAATGTGACCATATCCAACTTTTCTGTTGTGTTAAATTACTAGAAAACATTTTTCTTATTCTTGTAAACATTTTTGTTTTTGTTTCTTCTGCAGTTTCCAAAAGTATTACACGCTTACAGATCCAAATTCTATTCACACCAGACTGTCCCAAACTGACCTGCTTTAGATTTAGGCTGCTTTCCGACATCTATTATGATTACTCAGTCTTGCCAACGCCCATTTATACAAATTTAAATGTCCATAGACATCAAAGAACAGGATTGCATTGCCTGTATTTCAACGTAAAACTAGGGCTCCACTCAGCCCCCCCCCATGGCCATGCACCTGTTTGCATACATTGTCCAAATAATTAACTTGAAAAATATTAGATGGTACAAATAAGCAAATAACTTACCGGTGCTTAATAGGGTTGTTTAAACATTTCTTCATGAAAGGTATGTTGTAGAGTTGATCTTAAATAAATAAATATATATATATATATATATATATATATATCCAGGAGTGCGTTCATTTTTGCAATACTTGTCTAAAACTTACGGGACAGCACCCTGGCATGAACTGATGGGCTTGAACTGATGGTTTGTTGGAATGCACCACGTATGTACAATACATATATATATTTATGCCACCATATTCTGCAGCACTATATATAAGTGTATGTAACAACTGACAAAGGGAAGGAAAGCTATAAAGAAAGGGGCAATAAGGGAAGTTTTGTGTCTTGTCTGCATCCAGGTAGTTAGAATTCACAAAGAATGGCACTACACTATAATTTGAACCTAATATTCACATTTATCTGCATTAATTATGAATGAACCAACTCCCAGAAATGTCAAGACATTTCATTATAGCCCAAATATAATGATAATAACAATGTAAATAAAATATCCTGTTCTTTGCAGGCATCCACCAACTCTTCAAAAAGACCAAATATTGGATAAAAAGTGCCTCCTTATATAAGAGTTTTCATGGTTTGATCAGCAGTATTTAATTGCAAACCATAAAATTAACTGGACTAAAGCAGAAGAGAGAAAAAAATAAAACATTGTTTAACAGTATTGTGTGGTTGTGCAATCAAGATTGAGGTTTCATTGGCTAATGAAAAAAAGCTGCCAGACTGTGAGAGATAATTTATTAAGGGGAAATGTTATGATGGTGGGTTGTAAATATCACAGAATTTCCCTAAAGGAATACATATGCTAATTTGCCTAACTTGCATGTCGACCATTTGAAAAGGAATCAGGCTTTGTGTGGAAATGCTATGAACTGATGGAAAACAATTATGAGAATGAAAGCTCTTAAAAGAAAGAATAAAAAGAATCCAGGTTTATGGGCAATATAATTCAATAAACACCAGATGAGAAGCCCTGCGAATTTCATACTTTGTCAAGTCCTATTACATTTTTAATAGTTTGTAAAGTACTCTGATCTTGCCACCCGTTCATCAGATCCCAACACGATTCTATTTCTTGGCTGTCTGCACAAAGCTTAAGCCTACAATGATGAATGATAGAATCTATATATATATGAAAAGTTTGTTGAAGAGTTTTGTTTATGCTGTTCCATTAGTACAGATTATAGTAAATTTTTATCAAAGCATATACATCAACAAATGGAAAAGGATATTTGCCATAGAAACTACATATTTCTTAAATTTGAAACCCCATTAAGGGGGTGCAAATATATGAATGGATGGAAGCACAGAAAAGTCCTAATGTCTTGATAAAAGCAAGTTTGCTTGGGCATGCTGGGCATTTATTGGAATATGGCATACAACATAAACTCAAGAGTCTCTTTTACATAATACGTAAGAGATGTGTGCAATATATAACAATTTTGATGGTTGCTCTCCAAAATGGCCTGCAAACATTGAAGAGGGTGTCAATCTCTCCCAGTACCCCATCACCAGGTTGCCGTGACAGAGGTGCCTATGGACATCCCATATTACTGCAAACTGAGAATAATATAATAATAATGGATAATATAATAATAATGGATAGCGAACTGGCTAAAAGATAGACTACAAAGAGTGGTGGTAAATGGAACATTTTCTAATTGGACCAGTGTTGTTAGTGGAGTACCGCAGGGCTCTGTACTAGGTCCCTTGCTTTTCAACTTGTTTATTAATGACCTGGAGGTGGGCATTGAAAGTACTGTTTCTATTTTTGCAGATGATACTAAATTGTGCAGAACTATAGGTTCCATGCAGGATGCTGCCACTTTGCAAAGTGATCTGTCTAAACTGGAAAACTGGGCAGCAAACTGGAAAATGAGGTTCAATGTTGATAAATGCAAGGTTATGCACTTTGGCAAAAATAATATAAATGCAAGTTATACACTAAATGGCAATGTGTTGGGAGTTTCCTTAAATGAAAAGGATCTAGGGGTCTTTGTAGATAACACGTTGTCTAATTCTGGGCAGTGTCATTCTGTGGCTACTAAAGCAAATAAAGTTCTGTCTTGCATAAAAAAGGGCATTAACTCAAGGGATGAAAACATAATTATGCCTCTTTATAGGTCCCTGGTAAGGCCTCATCTGGAGTATGCAGTTCAGTTTTGGACTCCAGTCCTTAAGAGGGATATAAATGAGCTGGAGAGAGTGCAGAGACGTGCAACTAAATTGGTTAGAGGGACGGAAGACTTAAATTATGAGGGTAGACTGTCAAGGTTGGGGTTGTTTTCTCTGGAAAAAAGGCGCTTGCGAGGGGACATGATTACACTTTACAAGTACATTAGAGGACATTATAGACAAATGGCAGGGGACCTTTTTACCCATAAAGTGGATCACCGTACCAGAGGCCACCCCTTTAGACTAGAAGAAAAGAACTTTCATTTGAAGCAACGTAGAGGGTTCTTCACAGACAGGACAGTGAGGTTGTGGAATGCACTGCCGGGTGATGTTGTGATGGCTGATTCAGTTAATGCCTTTAAGAATGGCTTGGATGATTTTTTGGACAGACATAATATTAAAGGCTATTGTGATACTAAACTCTATAGTTAATATAGGTATGGGTATATAGAATTTTAATTAAAAGTAGGGAGGGGTGTGTGTATGGATGCTGGGTTTTCATTTGGAGGGGTTGAACTTGATGGACTTTGTCTTTTTTCAACCCAATTTAACTATGTAACTATGTAAATATGGCTGGTGCTTACATTTATGCTGCTAGATTTCTCTTATAGTTAAACTGGGATATGGCTATCTGACTAACAATCTCATATGATGTTTGGCTGAATCTCCAAATGGAGCTTCTGGCCTATGCAAGTCTGGGTCAATTGCTGACCAGTTGCTCAGTTTTGACCTATAACATATTATAGAAAATATAGTTCGGGTTTGAACACAAATTGGTCCCTGGAAGCCAACACATATCTGATGGAAAGAAGAAAATTGTATTGGTACATGTACAACTAGCAAGTGGAAGGTCAGCCTTGTCAAATATGTACTTAGATGATGTACTTACACAAGCACATGGTCACAATTTTGCCTTTATTTTTTCAGGAAGCACATCTGGCACAGTCTGCAACCCTGCATAGAATATCAGGCAGTTCATGTATAATCCTTAATGCTGAGCAGCCCAAGAGGGTGTTGTATAGACATTACATGAATGATGTACCTTGTAGATTTGACCTGCAATATGAGTAAAACGTAAAATGCCACACTTGCTTCTACCAATAGAGTGGAATCAGTAATTACTGACAGATAATAGTTAAAAAGCCCTGTAAAACAACTGTGGTAGCTCATTTTCACTTCAACTATACCTATATATAATTTATAACTATACTATGTGGGGCACAATTTTAGCTCTTTAGGACCCTAAGGAAAGAAGGAACCCCTTGAAACCATTTAAAAAAACTCAAACGGGATGTTGCATCACGTGTAAAGAGTTGTAGAGCTGTGAAAATGCTTTAACTTGTCTTTGGTAATCAATAAATAATAAATTGGCATTTAAATAAAAAAAGTGTGGCTTGGAACTGTTTACAGAAGGGCTCTATGGTCTTGAAGACTAAACTAAACAAACACGCAGGAATATGTAAGCCTAAAGGCACCTCCAGGTATAGGCTACAGGGCTAATGACCATACTGAGGCTGCTTTTGATGTTCTGAAAAGGCTTTCAGAAAATATAATTTACATAGGAAGTCCTGCGGATCACACAGTGCAAATCCTCAGCATGGACATAAATATTTTCATTACCGAGTACCAGAAAGAGATTGTTATCTCATAAATTACTGTTTTGATAATGACTGGTGTAATTATAAGTAATAAATTAAAAATTGCTTTCAAAGAAAAATATAATCTAAAGGGAAATTTTTACTGACCTTTAAAATAGTAGAAGGTTTACATTCAGCCCTTGTTTTAGCAAGCAAAACCTGACAATGGCACTCAAATTTTCAAAAATTAAGACAAAAAAAGCACCCCCCTAAAACAGGTATCCTGGATATTTGGCTGTAAATATTTGTGAAATATTGCTTTATGTTCAACTCATATATGAAAAACAAAACCAATCTATCAGGCAGAAGCCTGTCATTTTACCAAATACAGGTTAGGAAGGAGCAAGATACATGCCTTATCTACGCATTGGTTGTGGCTTCCAGTTAAAGACATTTGAGCATTTAGCTAAAAGTTGGTTAATAGTGTATTGTCCCTTACAATAAAAAAAAAACATTGATGGCAGGCATTGTTTTGTAGGTGTAGGCACTTGATAAAGATGTAATAATAATCTGAAAATTATCTTAAAGGGGAACAATCGTGAAAATGAAAATATAACTTATAGGCACTGGAAGATATAGACTAGAATATCTTGCCTAGCAGATGTATATCAGAAATATTCTCTATGCAGGAGTCAGTTATTTTTGTAAGATTTTGTTTGTGCTGCAATTAGTTCAGATAGCTCTAATACAGCTGATAGAAAAGGAAGCCCCCCTTAAAAGATATACTAGATCTAAGGCTAATGCCACACAGGATAGATTCTTGGCTTGTAGAAACATACTTGAATGTTTTGGCAACTGTAATCTGCTGTGTGTGCCTGTGCCTAGGCTGTTGTTCCCGGGGCAGGCAAGGTAGAAGGCCAAGCATAAGAATTGATTCTCGGCTTCACATACAATGTTTACAAAGAACAAATACTTCGTTGATAATATTATCTGTCTTTATGCTGTATAAAATAGTATAATACCCCATATCATTCACTGGCACACACAATTTTCACATTTACAATTTCCTATTGTTTTCTTCAAACAATGTGATCAATTACTGCAATGAATAATTTTTTATAAAAAATATGACTTGAATTTCTTTCCTTTTGGCAATTATATTTAAACCCATTCTGTTTTGTTTGCAGATGGGAACATACCAGGAGTCATTCATTTCCTGTGGAAGAGCTGAATAGCAGGAGAATGTTTGGAAGATGAATTAAAGCCTGAACACTACCCAGCTTCCATGGAGTACAGGTGCTGTCCAGCTGCTCTGCTACAGGGTACCATGTACATATCTCTATGTTGCCTTTAAAAGCATTTTGGTATAATGTACCATGTTTAAATGTAAACCTGTTTATTTTACCAGTCATTAACACTTTTGATTGCATTAACAGATCTTGAATGTAATTATCAACTAAATTATTATGCCTCTTCTTATGCACAATATGGAAAAAACAAATAGGTTGGTATCACCATACTGCTGTTCATGTTTCTGAGAAACTTAATATAAGCAGCCCATGATTACTTAATTAATCGTTTAGTTTGTTTAATGAATAGTTCTACATGCATATTTCTAATTCCTGTGTTGGGCCCAATGTAATATATTCTTGGTCAACTTGAGCTTCGTGGAGGCTTGTCCGTTAATAAGTCCAGTGGGACTCATGAAGCAAGAGATGATTAGGAGATATTGTGAGTAATGGTCCAATATAAAGTTGGCACTACTTCATTAAAATCATTTTAGCTGTGAGAAATTTCAGCATATCAGCTTCTGCTTTTTTTTCTTCCAGTGACTTATCTCTATGGATTAAGGATATATCCCTTAAAACTGCAACTTCAATCTCAATGGTGTTTTTGGCTTCAATGGTGTTTTTCTTAAAATATTAAAAGGAATGTATTTTTTCTTAAAAAAATTTGAAAAGGAATGTTACAATAGATTGGTCATAAAGTTTGGGAAGAAACTCTCCTGTTACAAACCACTAATCAGGGTTTTAAAAAGGTTTGTATCTTCTTGAACACCCAACTATGCCACAATGTGCAGTAGGTTCATGTGGAGAAGACTCCTGCATGAATTTAGTGTAAAAAAGAGACGTTGCTTACTTTGCTACACATACACTAAAAATACACACTTTTATATTTACATGTGATTTTAGAAGGCAATATGTGGTGTAACTGTATCTGATCAAAAACTCAGGTAACGGGGGGCGTGGCCAGCACGTGCTCTTGGTAAGACTTGCCTTCCATCGCTCCTGCAATTATTCTGAAAATATTCTGATTTAAAGTGCGTCTCTGAGAACCCAGTCGGAAGAATCGGCAGTGCCAAACACTGGTGAAGCCAGCTCTGTCATCATGGGCAAACACTCTGCTGCAAAGACCCCAGCAAGTGCCGTTAAATGGTCTGATCCTAAAGACCCTGCACGATTTCAAGATGGCGCAGGCCTTGAGCACTCGCATCCTACAAAGTCAGTAGTGACAAGTCGGTTGTTAGTGCCTCTGCTGCCAAGCACCTAGGAGCATTTGCAGACGAACCGGCACCGCAAACCCCCGGCTGCTCCTCCATAGATGCGACTGACCTCCCACCCGACAGTCTCCTGTCCTCGGCTCCCTCCCCGGCCTCAGATGCAGGCCCAGATGGTATACTAGTTCCTAGTAGAGTGTGCGCATCGAGTTCCGGCCAGACCATCTCCACCTGGTTCAGGGCCTAGACCATTGATAGCATGCCTGTTGAACTATAGGGACTGGGATACAGCACTAAGAGAGGCAAAATCAATATTCAAAAGTAGACAAGCACTCCATTTCCATCCGTGTAGGTTAAAAGGTAACTTTTATTCCAATCTTGTGAAAAACATCCCTGACGCGTTTCGTATCGTTTACTTTTGAATATTGAATGCGACTCACCTACAGATACGGACTTGGGGCGATGCATCTGGCCACCCATGGATCTGGTGATTTCCCTTTGACGATTTGCCCTTAATACTGTTTAAGGCATTGTGAACCTAAGAGCGGGACCCGGGGTATATGCACCCGGGTCACCATCACTTTTAGGTGAGCCGTTCAAATGCGAAATAAATAATTGGCCGCCAGTATACTTTAAGGGCACTTGGTAGCAAAGCTCATTTGTGCACTGATCTTTAGTGCCTATTTAAGCGGTTTTCGTTGAATTGAATATTTATAGTGTTTGTTACCAAAAATAGCATATATTTTACACATACATTTTCGCCTGCAAAATGCCAACATTTCACTATACCCGGATTTCTCAATGGATGTGAGAAAACAACGACTGCAATTCATGGGGGCAAATTCACTAACCGGCGAAAATTCGCCAGAGCTGGCTTTGCGCACATCGCAACACTTCGCCAGGCGTAAATTCGCCTGGACAACGCTAATTCAAGAAGATCCGAAGTTGCGCACAGGGTTCCGAATGCTTGCGAAGTTGCACTAGCGAAAATACGATAAGCAGTTCGAAGTTACTCAAGCGATCCCTAATTAGCATATGGCGTGCAGTTAAAGTACAATGGCCGTTTATGCTGCAGCAAATACATTACACTACACAAGGCCAGGGAACCTTAATAAAATTATATAAAGTTGTTATAATGCATACCTCCCAACTGTCCCGTTTTGAGTGGGAAAGATCCGCTTTTGACAGCTCAACCCGCTGTCACGGATTTGTACTAAGTCCCGGGTTTCTATTTGATCTGCTGCACTGAACAGCCAGAAACAGATACAAAGTGTCTTGGCAGACAGCCCAGGATACATACTTGACATTCTTTTGTGACAGTTTAATAATAAAAGAACTTAAGACTCACAGCTTAATTTGCATTCACCTTCATTTGCAAAACTGTAATAACATATAAAAACCACAGAAATGTGTTCAAACTTTCATAACCTATCAAATTATGTAAAATGAACATGGTAATTAGGAGGTGTGGCCACAAAAATGGGCGTGGCCACAAAAATATCAGCGCACACTACGCGCACCAAATCTTTTGGTCCCTCTTTCTGTTTCCTAAATGTTGGGAGGTATGCTAATGCCCTACACATGTGCCCACAGTATAGTTTAGGTGCCATATGTTAGCAAATGTAGGGGGGAAGGAGAGAACCCAAAAAAAAAATGTACAATCTGTTTCAGTCGATCACCCTTTAAGTAGGGAAAAAACCAGCGTTTTATGTGACTTAGAAAAATTTTCCCTTTTTTGGACCACGTCCTATATACTCTATTGAAATTCGCCTGGTCTAAGGTGGCGAAGGCAAGTCTGGCGATAGAGGTAGCGTTCAGTAAGATCAATAAATTAGTGAATCAGAGTAGTTACGTCCATTCGCCAGTGCAAAAATTTGTTATAGTGTGAAGTTGCACCAGAGGCTATCTCCTTCTCTAGCGAAATTACGCCAGCACCCGTTAGTAAATCGGCGAAGTGGCAAAATGAAGTAATGCTGGCGAATTTTCAACAGCTTTAGCCACTTCGCCCTTTAGTAAATTTCCCCCATAAACATCAATGCTCTTCCCAGCCAAGCTCAGAGTAGTCCACAATGGCCAATCTCCATTCTTCGTATCTCCGCAACAAGTAATGGCATGGTTGGATTCCACACCCTCCACCAGAAGGCAACAAGGAGCGGAACCTATGCAGAAAGAAAAGGCCTGACCCAGAGCTGTACATGGACAGTTTGTGACAAGTTTTATAGGTTGGTGAGAATCTACTTTTCAGTAATAAAAATGTCTGCACAGTGGCACTCGGGTACTATGCAGAGTTACCATACAATACCCTGGCCCACCCTCATATGTGTGTCCAATGGCCTGTGTGGGATTGAAATGAATTAGCTGGAATGTCAGGAGAATGTTTGGGGATAGAACAGGACACCTACTGGCTCTTACGTGCAGGGAAATAGCCCCATCCACTGCAATACTAAATGTTTGTACCTCAGAAGGCAATATGATATTGGATATGCCAGGGATCAATTCAACCTTTAAAAATTACATCTCCCATGCCTATAGAACTAGAGTCACATATACAAAAGAAGAGTTATGAACATATCTAGCAGACGCAGACTTCCCTACACTAAATATAGAGAGAGACTCCCTAGATGGGAAGTAAACTGAGCAGGAGATAGAGGACGCAATAAGCTCATTCCCTGATGGTAATGCCCAAGGTACTGATGGGATCCCCATGGAGTTTTATAAACAGTATAAGGATACAATGGTGACCCGGTTGAAATCCTGCTATGAACAGGCATTACCTGCTGGGACCCTGCCTCCCTCCATGACAGAGGCCCTCATTGCACTAATTCCTAAGAAAGGGAAGGTCCTAACATTGTGTGAATCCTACCGTCCCATATCCCTGCTAAATTGTGATATCAAAATATAAGCAAAAGTACTGATGATACGATTGAACTCAATTATTCTTAAGATGATTCATAGAGACCAAACAGGGTTTATGCCGGGGAGGGCAACCACCATAAATATCAGGAGACTCTTCCTGAATTTACAGTTACTACATATCAACTCTGGCAAGAGGGTTATCCTCTCACGCCGCCAAAGCATTTGATACCATTGAATGGGGATTTCTGTGGCAAACCCTTGCAGAGTTTGGTTTTGGGGACAAATTTATAAGCTGGGCTTAACGGTTGTATTTCTACCCTTTGGCAAAAGTATGTACAAATAGCTTGGTCTATGAACCTTTCCCACTGGGCAGGGGTACCAGGCAGGACTGTCCTCTGTCCCCTGCACTATTAGCTATGGCCATAAAGGTGCTAGCCATTATCACCAGGGCCGATGAAAAGTTAGAGGGCTGTAAGTATGGAGATATGGAGGAAAAAATAGCATGATATGCTGATATTTCTGGCCGACCGCTTAGACAGACTCCTCCAAAAGGTAAATCTATTTGGGAAATTCTCTGGGTTGCTTATAAACAGGGAAAAATCCCATATATTTGATGATGATGATGATGATGAAGCCCCATGTTACCAACTACCAGGCCAACCCCTGCAATGGGTTACCTGTTTCCAATACTTTGGTATTTCCTTTGCCAAAACCCTCCATCAAAGATGACTTTGATGTGACGGCTAAAGCCTGGCTGCCAAGGCCCAATGGTCACTATCCCCGGTCTTATTATCAAAATCCTCTATGTAAAATATGCTAGAATATTTAACTAACTTTTGCAGAAACCACCCCCTATCATGGCTTTATTCTACACTGCTAAAAAATAAAAAAACAAACGGTGGGCAATTTTAGAGGTAGATGGGAACTGAATATACCAGAATTAGAAGATGAGGAGCGGGAGGAAGCCATGGAGGCTCCAAGTCTGGTGTCCTTCAATGTAATGCAGATTCTCCCAAACTCTTATTCTACACCAAGCATACATTTCCCCGGGCCGCATGCAAAAGGCAAACATAAGGCCAAATGACTGCTGCCCCAAATGTCAAATGCCTGGTGCAGACTTCTTCCACTTAGCATGGAGTTGCTCTGCAATTGCCCCCTTCAGGACAGAGGTGTGTGAGATACTTATCAAAATCACGATGATATGAATTCCAGCATCCCCCAAAGCTTGCCTATTGGGTATTACCTGCTAAATCGCACCATATGTTGACATCCTTGAGAGAATTGCTGTTCCTAGAAGGTAAATGTATAGCACTTAAGAGGCCTTCAGGAGACCTCCCTACTTTGCAAATGTGGAAATCACTTATGCAAGAACACCTCACACTCGCCCAATTAGTGTCTATACATAGGAACCCACCAAACAAATTGAATCTGGTGTGGCAAGGCTGGGCGGACGCTCTAAGGTCAAAAGTGGTCCCACCCAGAGAAACACTGATACAATATACAATCTGTTACTGTGCACCTGCTTGTATGTGTGACACTGTTAAAGACTGCATTGTAGACAAAAAGACATTGTAAACTCTATATCCACCAACCACTGTTTTAGTTTTCTTTTTGGTTTTGCATTTTGATTATGCTATTTTATATTTTGTTGTTTGGTTGTAAAAAAGCAATAAAAAAGATTACAAAAAAAACTCGGGTAACATACTACAGCTTGTGTAAGCCAAGGAAAAATGTGTGACCACTGAACACACTATGGAGTATGTTTGCAATATTTTAACTATATTGATACTGTGGGACAGCGTCTCACTACAACATGTCTGTGGCTTTCTAATTGCCTTTTTTAATGAATAGATAAATAATTTTGAACGGCTGTGAAGTCTGGGACCAGATGTGCTAAATATATTTTCTGAGCATAAGTTTAATGATAAAAAAAGAAGTTACAGTTGTATGTTTTGTGCTGCAGAGACAGTAGGAGTGTTTGTTTTGTCTTGAAAGGAAATTTGGATAAAAAAAGGAAATTAAAAAAAAACATAAGTGCTTTTGTTGAGCTGAAGGCTACTTAACCCAGTTACTACTTGCAATGACTTATGAGTTGACCACTTCAAAATCCAATGAATAGATAAGCAAAAAGCACCCTCCAGTTCAGTATAAAAAAAAAAACACAGACCAGACAGACTCTCGTTACATTTATAACCATTTACAAAGCTTAATAGAAAAAGGGATAGAAGTTACATGTGTTAATATAGATCATTCTTCCAGTTTCCTGCACTGATAATTACTGATAAAAATTTGAATATTGAAATTAAGTATATAATGATTTGTTGATAAATGATTCTGAAATAAAGTGTTTCTATAGAGAGAAAGAAACATTTTTTATCCTTATGGGAAGATTTAAGGTTCGAATTGTGTTCAAGTTTTTCAAGAGTATTTTTGAGTCAAAAATCTATTTTGTGAGTTTAAAAAAAAACTCAAATTTTTTTTGTAAACTCAAATTTTTCGAGATTTATTATGCCCGACCCTGTAAATAGCTTGAATTTGAAAATACACAAAATCACAAAATTGTCAAGGTCATCTAGCAGTCAATGGCAGAGGTCCCTTGAACCATTAACCAGATGTTAATAGCCAAGTTTTTTTTGTTGGGTTTTGCTTGAAAACTCAATCAATTTTTTTCACCAAAAACTCGATTAATGCGAGTTTTCACGTTGTTAATCCTGACTTTTATTAAATTGGAAACCATTTGAGTTGTGAGTTCATTGGAGGTCTAAAAAAGCTCACATAACTCTAAAATTCGACCTTTGATAAATAACCCCCTAAAATCGTATAGGGACCTCTCCCTCTGCAGGTCTGAGATGCTGGATTTTCAGATTTGGACATTTTTCCTCCTCTGGATTTAATAAATTTCAAAAAATTCGAGTTTTTTTTTTCCACTAAAAATGTGGATTCTTTAGTTTAAAAAACTAAAATGTTTTTGAGTTTTTCGCAACCTCTGCAGGTCTGAGATGACAGATTTTCAGATTTGTACATTTTTCCTCCTCTGGATTTAATGAATCTCAAAAAAAAAATTCCACTACAAATTTGGATTCTAAAGTGAAAAAACTCAAATTATTTTTGAGTTTTTGCCATTCATACTTTAATAAATAACCCCTAAATGTCCAGTTGCCTTTGACTTAATTCTACTAGATACTGTATTTTGAAAGAAATATTTATTAAAGCATTTGTGTTTATAACTGTAAGCAGGAGTTGGTCATGACATTCACCATTTGAGGCAACAGTTACATTTAATCTATGTAGCATAGTAACAGAATAGCCTCTGAGGGATAAACTGGCATAAAAAAATTGGAGTATGCATGGTCAGTTTTTCCTTATAATTGCTTGAATATACAACTTCTCAGTACCCTTGTGTCTCTCTGTTTGAAAAGCAATAAAACATATCTATTGTTTTAAAAATCCCAAAGTAGCCAGTATAGCATTCCTTAAGTAATAAAATGATGTCATCTAATTGATGATGAAAATACGTTTTCATATTTACTGGTAAATGCAGGGAAATAGGTTTGTCTTTTGCCACGCTGTAAACATTAAGGTATCTACTAGACATCTATGGTCAATGTCAAAATGTTCCATATACTCCACAAACAAAAGGTGAATTTTGCAAATTCTTCCAAAATGATTTCTTATGTGGTGTCTAAATGTAAGCACATGGGAGATAATACTATAGAAGTTTCTAGCAACTGTTTATAACCCCAAAATATGTTAGGCGTGTAATTTACAATGTTTGAGGGACCTGTGCTTGCCCCCTGAAAGCTAAACCTAGCTTTAAATCTTTTAGCTGCTAAATTGAAGAATATCCTGAACTAGTATACAGTGGTGTGAAAAACTATTTGCCCCCTTCCTGATTTCTTATTCTTTTGCATGTTTGTCACACTTAAATGTTTCTGCTCATCAAAAACCGTTAACTATTACTCAAAGATAACATAATTGAACACAAAATGCAGTTTTTAAATGAAGGTTTACGTTATTAAGGGAGAAAAAAAACTCCAAATCTACATGGGCCTGTGTGAAAAAGTGATTGCCCCCCTTGTTAAAAAAGAACTTAACTGTGGTTTATCACACCTGAGTTCAATTTCAAAGGTTATAAAGCCATTTCTAAAGCTTTGGGACTCCAGCGAACCACAGTGAGAGCCATTATCCACAAATGGCAAAAACATGGAACAGTGGTGAACCTTCCCAGGAGTGGCCGGCCGACCAAAATTACCCCAAGAGCGCAGAGACAACTCATCCGAGAGGCCACAAAAGACCCCAGGACAACATCTAAAGAACTGCAGGCCTCACTTGCCTCAATTAAGGGCAGTGTTCACGACTCCACCATAAGAAAGAGACTGGGCAAAAACGGCCTGCATGGCAGATTTCCAAGGCGCAAACCACTTTTAAGCAAAAAGAACATTAAGGCTCGTCTCAATTTTGCTAAAAAACATCTCAATGATTGCCAAGACTTTTGGGAAAATACCTTGTGGACAGACGAGACAAAAGTTGAACTTTTTGGAAGGTGCGCGTCCCGTTACATCTGGCGTAAAAGTAACAGCATTTCAGAAAAAGATCATCATACCAACAGTAAAATATGGTGGTGGTAGTGTGATGGTCTGGGGTTGTTTTGCTGCTTCAGGACCTGGAAGACTTGCTGTGATAGATGGAACCATGAATTCTACTGTCTACCAAAAAATCCTGAAGGAGAATGTCCGGCCATCTGTTCGTCAACTCAAGCTGAAGCGATCTTGGGTGCTGCAGCAGGACAATGACCCAAAACACACCAGCAAATCCACCTCTGAATGGCTGAAGAAAAACAAAATGAAGACTTTGGAGTGGCCTAGTCAAAGTCCTGACCTGAATCCTATTGAGATGTTGTGGCATGACCTTAAAAAGGCGGTTCATGCTAGAAAACCCTCAAATAAAGCTGAATTACAACAATTCTGCAAAGATGAGTGGGCCAAAATTCCTCCAGAGCGCTGTAAAAGACTCGTTGCAAGTTATCGCAAACGCTTGATTGCAGTTATTGCTGCTAAGGGTGGCCCAACCAGTTATTAGGTTCAGGGGGCAATTACTTTTTCACACAGGTTTGGATTTCTTTTCTCCCTAAATAATAAAAACCCTCATTTAAAAACAGCATTTTGTGTTTACTTGTGTTATCTTTGACTAATAGTTAAATGTGTTTGATGATCAGAAACATTTTGTGTGACAAACATGCAAAAGAATAAGAAATCAGGAAGGGGGCAAATCGTTTTTCATACCACTGTATGTAACTTAAATGTTACATCTTTAAAAGGTACAATAACATTTGATGCATCTAGGATTCAGTGAATGATTCTAATTTCAATGACTAGAAACTAGGTCAGGTCTAGAACCTGAAGATCTTAGTAATCAAATACTCAACCTCATAAGTCACAGAGGTTCATGGTGCTGAGGATTATGGAGATTTCAAGCAGTATGAGAGGGGTTAAAAGGAGCTAGAAAAAATGAAGGTAGCTCTACTCTAAGGGGGTTATTTATTAAAGATCGAGTTGTATTTCCTCGAAAAATTCTAGTTATTTGAGGCTAGTTTCACTAAACAACTGGAATGTTTCGGAGGGGCTCTAATTTTTCTCGATTAATTATGCCCCAAAAAAAGTCTTAATCCAAAAATACTCCAGCTTCAGCATATTGAATTCATGTCAATGGTCCCTTTAACCATTTGAAGATGTTTTTGTCTTCATGATTTTTCAAATGTTTTATGCTAGTTTTCGCTCGAAAACTAGATAAATTCAAGGTAATTAAGGTCTTTTAGCCTATAAACTCGATAAATTTGTGGTATTCGAGTTTTTTTCACAATTGCATTCAATCGTGTTTTTTACATTAGGATTTTTTTTTTTTCGTAAATAAGCAAACATTCGAATTTGATTAAATTGTTTATTCGAGAAAGAAAAAAACCTCACAAACTCAATCTTTAATTAATAATCCCCTAAATGTATACATTACTTTTATCCACAATACATAAAGTACTTCCTCTATTAATTGAATACGGTTAAAGCTGTCTTTAAAAAAGTATTAACATGCCCGATTCATAAGGTAAAACCACCTATCTTCCACATGTTTTAGGTTCATATGGATGACAAATGGGCTATGCCCAAACTGATCAACACCTGACATCTCCAGCACCTGCCTAAGTTAGATAATTGCAGATATAGGGAGTCACATGTTGCCATCACTGTATCCATAACTTAGTTTAAAGGTCATCACTTAAAAATGATTCCCTCACTAAAAGATATTTTGGGCACGTGTTTGAACTGGGGAGAAGCTGACCATCCTGAAATCACATGCAGGTGCATAAATGTGCAAGCTGGGGCAATCTATGCAAATGTATATGCCCCAACATGGCAGTGAGCTCCCAGTGTGGTGTGTCCATTGCTGGCTAGGTGGCTTTTCTGCAAAACAAGCCATTGTTTCCTGCTTCCTGAGTGAAAGCTTGGTTAGCCCACACCTCTAAGTGGGGGAAACATTTTTCATGTGATAGGTGCCCTTTAAATGATTCAGAACAGTATTATATTAAAGGGTTGAACTACTGAGCAGTTCCAGTCCCTATCCTCAGTCATGTTTCATATTTTATAGTTCCTATCCTTTTAATTTTATTAAACTCTCCAGACTGTGAACATCTGATCTCTCCCTGTGGTCTTCATTGAGCTCTGTTTTATAACCCTTTTTAATTTATTGTATAACAACCCAACAGAGGACAATTACAGTGGATTATGGATTAAAACAACAAAATGTTTTGTATGTATTTATTTAAAAGCAAATATACTATCAAACTAGAGAGATGCTTAATTTAAAAGCAAACAAACATAAAAACTGCAGAGTTTCATATTTGCCTGTGTATTTTTATTATAGCTACTGTATGTGGTAAGTAGTCATACTATATGTGTTATTGCAATGCAAAGAAGATACTTTGACTAAATTGTGCTATTTTTTTAATTAACAAATGCCACTATAAACAAGAGAATTATGTTTGTCTTTATATGCAATTCTGGGAGTACTAAACTGTACTAATATAATGCAGCGTTATTCTTACCATAGTATTTTGCAGGGCTACCCAATAAAAAATTTAGGATGACATGAAGCTGTCAGAAATATACTGACAAAACATCACTTGTGGGCCTCTGTTAAGTGCCAAATGCTCATTATGGCTGTGAATAAGGTGGAATAAGGTAGAATTAATACCATGGGCCTCCTGTGACCAACACACTTGGCCCTTAGTAAGCTCCAATGGGATACAGAAAATGCCTCGCCTACCCGGGACGGCCAGTCAGACTGGGACACAAATTTGTGGGTCCCCTATGGCAATCCTAGCGCTACTTTCTAATGGTTGCCCTGCCTGTAACCGTTAGAAAATGTAAAATACATAAGCACTCTAATGTTAAACATTTATGGAAAGCATATTTTACCACAGGTCATTAAAGTTTAAAGAGATACTGTCTAGGGAAAACATGTTTTTTTTTTCAAAACGCATTAGTTACTAGTGCTGCTCCAGCAGACTTCTGCACTGAAATTTGTTTTTCAAAAGAGCAAACAGATTTTTTAACATTTAATTTTGAAATCTGACTTGGGTCAAACATATTGTCCGTTTACCTGGTGCTCCCAGTCAAGTGACTTGTGCTCTGATAAACTTCAGTCACTCTTTACTGCTGCACTGTAAGTTGGAGTGACATGACCCTCCTCCCTCCCCCCCAGCAACCCATCAGCAGAACAATGGGAAGATAACAGCTTCCTGATATAAGAACAGCACTCAATAGTAAAAATCCAGGTCCCACTGAACACCTTCAGTTACATTGAGTAGGAGAAAGAATCGCCTATCAGAATGCAGTTCCATAGTGCAGCACTGGCTCTTTCTGAAAGCACATGACCAGGCAAAATGACCTGAGATGGCTGCCTACACACCAATATTACAACTAAAAAAAATACACTTGTTGGTTCAGGAATGAAATTTAATATGGTAGAGTGATTTGTCTGCCGTGTAAACAGTGTACTTAAGAATCATGACAGAATCCCTTTAAGCTAGCATCCCTCTATATTCTCAAAAATCCTAAGGTCTAAAACTGTAATGCAGAACATTTATTTGTAGATGGACATGCCCATCTTAGTGCCACACTTGTGTTTTTTTTTATAGATGGCAGCTGGCAGCAGCCAGAAAAACAGCATGGTATCTCCAATTCTTTCATCTCAACACAGCTGTAGTCAATCCTGCAGCTCATGTGTGGGAGTTGTGGTTTAACGCACAACACCGTTTTGTGCCAGCCTCTGGAATTTAAAATTCCTTTACTATTTTTAGGACTTCTCAATGATCCGTGGTTAAAAACGACATATATCTAGCATGTCAGACATTTTGACTCTGATGACAGTGTGGTGAAACCAGTGAGTCACCAAGACAACACAACATTTTAGTTGAGTCAGTTTTTTGTGTAATACCTCAAATCCATGTTTTAGTTCAAATCTAATAAAATAGTTGGATATGTGACACTGTGATATTTGTACTCCATACATCTTTTCAGATGTAATAGGAAGAAAATGTTCTACATTTCTGCAATAAAGGAAAATAAAAAATAGGCCATAATGTGAGTAAAAGATATGGTATCTTTGTTTTTTTTTTTAATGTACACTTTTTTAATGTGAAGTGTACATTCTTTAAAAAGTGCCCAGTTTTCAATAAATGTCTTTGTTTCCTGCTCAGAGACAGAGGTAAAATTTACTGACAAGTGTTAAGGTCAATAACACCATGATAGCCATCTCTGCAATAGACATGGAACACGCTTGTCTCTCTGAGAACCTTCCTTGAACTGGGATGAAAAACAGGTCAATCATATCCTAAAACAGGTTTTCCCAGGGGTCTTGAAACATGACAATTCCTTCCCTACTGTATGCCATGAAAAGTCATCCCCTGTGCAATCTGTTCAAATCACATCCTCTCCATGAATGAAATGTATAACAGCCTTCATTACACCTTGTTTGCATATAGCAGGCTGTTTACACTGCTACACAATGATAAAGATATATATTGGGTAGAAAAAAAGGAAATTGTGAGAATTTGCAAGATATGTTAATTCAAGAGTAAGTTATTTGCATGTTCTAATAAAAAACCAGAAGAGGATCATAGTACTTAGTCACAACACAACAAAACATAAAATATTAATATAATTGAGTGCAATTTTTACCCTCATGTCATCATGGGTATTTAAACCCATTAAAAATACAAGGGTATAGAGACTTGCTATGGTGATAGCATTTTTGTTCCTTTTCAAACGATTTTAGCATATTGAAAACTTTCTGACAAGGACAGATAGTCTCTCATAGAATTTAATTTTTCTCTGTAACACAGTATCTTGTACTTGATACTAGCTAATCTGCATGAATCCATATCGGTAGCAACACAATGTATAAATGTTTTTTGCAAATATTTGAGATACAAATTACATAAATACCCCAGGTTCCATGCATTCCGCATAATAGATCCCATAACAGTATTTAATATCTTAGATAACAGGAGTCTATACATTTGGTAATGCTAAGCAGAGTTCTAAATGCTGTGTCTTTCTAAACCCAGACAACTATGAACTGTAAATTTCAGGATCATCAGTTTGATGAGAACTAATAGAACTAATAGTTAAATTTGATAATAAAATGTAGCTATAAAATAAGTTAAAACATGAAAAAGCAAACAGGAATAAATCATGTTACAAGGGTAGGAGATTTTGTAAATGGGAATTTTCAGTAGAAGACTTCAGGTTATTAATATAGTGAATAAAGCACCCCCTCATGTAAAATATAAGGATATTATAAGTTACCGAGGAGTTCCATGATACAGGTCACTTCTAACATCCTCATATTTTGCAACAGGGGATACTTATTTATTATAATACACAAGTTTCAGTGAGTCATGGGACAGAAATGACATCACTAAGCACCGTTTATAAGGACATCATTTATAGGATATTCATGGCTCGTGTATTATATAGTGAATAATGTACCCACTCTTGTAAAATATAAGGATATTGTATTATTATATATGTATTAGTTACCGAGGAGTTTCATGACCAAATAAAAACACGAGGCCGAAGGTCATGTGACAGAAATGACATCACCGTTTATAACTGATGACATCAGAACTCACCGTTTATAAGGATATCATTTACAAGATATTCATTGCTTTTGTGTATTATAAATCTATAAACAACAATTGCCTGCAAGTTTTTTGAAAGCTTAGCTGGTGATAGGTTATAAATTAATTTAAGACTAAAGACTTTTCCTACTGTAGCTCTCCCAAGGAATTTAAAGTACATAACACTAAACAATGTGACCATCCTAGAGTCAAAAAAAGTGCCACACCATGAAATAAGTGTATGAGAAGATGGTGAAATATTTTGAAAACTATCAAGAACAAAATAATTAATACTTAATACAGACATTCCTAACAGTGGGCTTGCGAGCAACATATTGATCACTACCCCCTTTGATGTTGCTCTTGGTGGCCTCAAAGCAGGTGGTCATTTTCAAATTCCAGGTTCAGACACAACATATAGAGGCATAAAAACTCTTTTACCCGGTTTACTCTAAACAGAGCCTTATGCAGGCTGAAAGTCCACATGGGGCTACAAAACAGTCAATCACAGTGCTTGGCAACACAGAGAAACTTTTTTCCAGGCTTTTGTGGCTCCCAAACACCTTTTACACTTGAGTGTGGCTCAAAGGTAAAAATGTATGAGACTCATGACTTAATATTCAGCTGTAGTCTATGGCTTCCAGCAAAAATGGAGCTTGAGCGTTATACTTTGCTTCCCAAGGAAGATGTGGATAGGACAATATGTGAAACAATTCAGACTCAAGTGGCATCTTGGGAACAAAACTGAATAGCAAGAGGAAAAGCAGCAGACAGTGAAACAAAAAATCTAGTAATAAGTCCTGAGACAGAATAACACAAGTAAGTGCAATTAACTATGACAGGTCCAGAAATGCATTGAGGCGTAGGCAAGCTTTCTGACTTTTCACTTAATGAGCAATGAAATGTATTTATGCAAACAAGCTGGAAAATGCTGTAAAATATCACTGTGAAGTGCTTATTTAATATTTGTTTCCTCTGCTGGCCTAACATATTTGCACTTAATTTTTAATTGCCTTGTTTGTAATATGCATTAAACCTCACAGCAGGAGGTTAAGTTCAAAATATTCTGGTTGTTCTAAATATATTGTCAATGACAGAGCCAGGCTACTTAACATAAATATATGATTATATATAAAACTGAAAACACTTTCCTCAGACCATTGCTCATGATTTATATGCTACAATCTGAACAACTGCTGACAGAAAGTGAATCCCAGCGATGTAGAACTAGGAGCATATATTGAATGCCCATTAAACTCTGGCCAAAAATACCAGGCATGGAAAGCAAAATAGCTTTTCACTCTATATCATCAGGCTGGTCATTATAAAAAATGTGGTATGCAATGTAATATTGCCTCAGTATTATTTTAATACCAAGTTACGTATTTTATGTCATAGACTGACTGAATTATATAGCAATCAGATTCTTAATAAAACCATAATTCTTAAAAAAAAAAAAATACAAGGCAATACATAACACTTACACATAGCTGTAATTTATAGACACAACTTAAAGGGCGTCTATCATCAACATTTTTTCCCCACCAGATGTACAGGCTAATAGACCCTGCACATTAGCCCACATCTCGGATTGGGGTAAATAATAGTTTTCTATTCTATTCTATGCCTGTGCAGGAGCCATGTTCTGTTACTAACATGCATACTGTAATCTAGAGCTGTGGCACTTTGCTTATTTCAGCACCATAGCATTCACCAGGGGTGTTTTTAAAACAATTATATATATATATATATATATATATATATATATAAATATCCCATAGGTGACGGCACTCCAAAAATATATATATATATATTTTGGGAGTGCCGTCACCTATGGGATATTTGTATAATTTTACAGACTGGCACCCAGCATTTGGATTTTTACTTATGGTGTGCGTTCCATGCTCGCTTGGACTATATATATATATATATATATATATATATATATATATATATATATATATATATATATATATATATATATATATATATATATATATATATATATATATATATTCATTCCCCCCCCCCAGCTATTAGCCTACAACTCCGGTGGGGGAAACATAAATCCCTAAAGCTGCCATGCAAGGGCCTTATCTAGTAAATACGGCCCTGCTCATATTACAACAACCTTGTCATTCCTTTATTAATCGTTTTGATAATTCTATTGAATGTCATAACCTTAAAAGGGAAACTATACCACTAAACATTGCAGGTCACTATAAAAATAACTCTGAAACAGTCCATTAGTAACACACTTCTTTGTCTAAATAAACCATTTTCATTCAAAAATACTTTTTTAGTACCTGCAACATGTGCCATTGGATAAATAGAACATTGCCATTTTAAACATTAAGAGCCACCCCCAGGCTCACACAATTCACTGTGCTCACACACAACGTTGTAATGTCTATGGCCACCTTTAGATCTACCAGGCAGCTGTTATCTTGTGTTAGGGAGCTGCTATCTGGTTACCTTCCCATGGTTCAGTTGTTGGGCTTCTGGGGGGGATGATATAATTCCAACTTGCAGTACAGGAGTAAAGAATGACTGAAGTTGATCAGAGCACAAGTCACGTGACTGGGGCACCTGGGTAAACTGACAATATTTCTAGCTCCATGTCAGATTTCAAAATTAAATATAAAAAAATCAGTTTGCTCTTTTGAAAAACCGATTTCAGTGCAAGAGTCAGCTTGAACAGTACTATTAACTGATGCATTTTGAAAAACAGTAATGTAACTAGAGGGGGGCGGGCCCTGGTGCGGGACGTGCAGCCAGGCCCCCCCCCACCCCCTTTGTACTTCAGTGGCGCGCAAGCTGCTGGGGGGCCCTGAGGGGGTGCGGGCCCTGGCCGCTCCCACCCCCTGCTCCCCCGGTAGTTCCAGGTTAGAAGTAGTGTAGGACCACGCACACCCTTTGGAAATTAAGAGACGCCTGGTGCACAATGGTAGAGGCTCGGCAACCTCACAATAGGATACAAGTCATTTTTGTTCCCCGAAACGTTGCATTTGCAATCCGTAAATAAAGAATTTGTGGAAGAATTCCTGTAGACCTGTGTGCCGTTGGATGTTGCTGACTTGTACCCCCGGTAGTTCCGCCACTGTTGAAAAAACATTTCCGTGACAATATCCCTTTAAGCATTAAAATGATGCTGCTCTGCTGAAGAGGAAGGGTTCCCAGCATTAACTTTTACTGACATTGAGCAGATCTGGTGGTTCTCCATCCTCCTGATTATCATGTCTGCATGTATTAAGTCAATCTCCAGCAGCTGTGCATTATGAAAGTATAGTGCAGTGGTCCAAATAGGTTAACAACTCACAATAAGGTCTGACAGCTGTAAAGCAAAATTAATAACTGTCATCATAATAAATGTATGTCCTGTAATATTTTCCAGATTTTTTCCGGCTTTCCAGATAACAGATTTTTCAGTAATTTGGATCTTCCTACTTTAAGTCTACTAGAAAATTGTGTAAACATTAAATAAACCCAATAGGCTGGTTCTGCTTCCAATAAGAATTAATTATATCTTAATTTGGATTATTTGCAATGTACTGTTTTAGAATTACAGAAAAAGGAAAAGGAAATCATTTTTAAAAATTTGGATTATTTGGATAAAATGGGAGTCTATGGGAGACGGCCTTTCCATAATTCGTAGCTTTCCAGATTTTCGTATAACGGATCCCGGATCCCATACCTGTACAATGAAGAACCTATTCACTTAGCAATCTAATGTAATATAAGGACATTTAACTACAATATTAAATGACTTTTGTTAAAGAAAAAAATCTAAAATTATCTACTCTATTTAAAATTCAGCAAAACGTATAACACAGGTGAGAGAAGCAAATTTCAAGCAGTTTAATATACTGGAGTGGCAAAGGCATTTGAAACAAGCATGGCTCCTTAAGTTTAAGATGAATTTACAAATAGACCACCAACAATTTAAAGCAATTGAATACTGAAAGTAGTTTTGCATTACACCTGGGATTTGGGTTAAGCGCACCTGTCTCACGACCTAAGCTTGCCACCAGCTTCATCCAAATCATGCATTGCACACCCACCAAAGGATTACGTATCACGTCTTAGAACATATTTTCAGGAGCTTTGAAAGTTAAGCTCCACCACAATCACTTTGCAATGTTTCAAGCATATGGCTGGCTCTCAGGTGTATTTGTAGTTAGTCAGAAACATGAGACTATGCAGAGATCAACTTTGTGGCATTGAAGGTGCCTTTACAGAGTTTTCTCTTAAAAGAAATTATAGCTTAAATCTCATAATCAAGTGTGTTGGAAACTGATAAAAGACATATGTATTGCAAGGAAAGAGGTAAAACTTGATAGTTTAATCACAACCAACATTTTAACCTGCTTTACAGTAAAAGGCACAGGGGAAATTTGTTAACAACCACCCAAGGCACAGCTGCTTGACCCAGTTAAACAGAAATAAATGGAATATATCCAACGGAAATCAAATGACATTGTTGGCCATGTATAAAGTTTGTGAAGTGCATATTTATTTGTAAATGGTTGTATTGCCCATGCTTTTTATGAACGCTGAAATATTGCACTGCTGTGCTCGTCTTTCCAGTTTTCGCAAATTTACATTGTGCACAAATATTTGCAAATGGCTCGCAAATGAGACAGGTGTTTGCATGAATGCGGCCACTGTTGTTGTCCGCAAAAACTATGTTCCATAGCAGTGCCGGGTAATGGCGTCTGGGCGCCCCAGGCAACCTGGCCGGTGACTTGTGCCCCTCCCCCGCGCGTTGTGCGCAAATGAGAGCGCACGCCCCTGTTTAGACAGACTGGAGAGATTAATGGCGTTACATTCCAGTTACCCTCTTGCTGCTACTACCGTATTACATATATAGTCGTCGCCATTCTAATTATATATATATTATTTATTAGCCGTGGCGTGGGCTGACTGGTACCTTTGGCTTCATTTCAGCAATTGATCCAGTGCTCACCTTGAGGTTGAGGGGGCAAATTTACTTACCTTCGAAGTTGGGCCAGCGTTGGCTTTTTGGCACACTTCTCCAGAGCGCCGCTAATTCACTAAAATCCAAAGTTGCGCTCAGGGAGGTGAAAGGTAGCGAAGTTGAGCTAGCGTTAATTCATCAAGCAAAACGAAGTTACGCTAGAGATGCATAATTTGCATATGGTGCCAAGTTAAAGTACAATGGACATATATGTTGCAGCAAATATATTACACTACACAAGCCTGGGAAAGCTTCATAAAATAAAATAGAGGTGTTATTTTGCCCTACACATGTGCCCAGTGTATAGTTTAGGTGCCATATGTGAGCAAATGTACAGGGGAAGGAGGGTACCCCCACAAAAAATTACGATCTTTATCACCCTTAAAAAAGTAAAAGACGCCAGCGTTTTTTGGGACTTAGATAAAATGGCAACTTTTTTTGAAGCAAGCCCTATCTACTCTATTGCACTTCGCCTGGTCTGAGGTGGAGAAGGCAAGTCTGGCGCAAAAGGTAACGTTCAGTAAATTCTGCAAGTTAGAGAATTAGCATAGTTACGTCCCTTCGCTATATCGCAATTTCGCCTGGCGTAAGGGTGTGAAGTAGCGCTAGAGTAGGTCCACTTTGCTAGCGAATTTACGCCAGTGCCCGTTAGTAAATCGACAAAGTAACGAAATGACATCACGCTGGCAAATTTCGCTAGCGTTAGCCACTTTGCCTTTTAGTAAATTTGCTGTGCTAGGGACAAATCCAAAAGAGTTTCTGCAACAAGAGCAGGCCCGGACTGTGGGTTCTGGCATATGTCACAGGGGCTGCTATAAGGTGCCATAGAAAGTCAGTATTTAGTGGGCTGGCTGGGGCCGATTTTAATTCTCAGTCTAGACCTGAGCAAGAGTGAAAGTGTGCTCTTTAATGTGGCCCTATCGTCTGATATTTTTATATAGTTACCATTTATTATTATTTTGTATAGATGGTCAGAGAAATAAATAGTATTGGCGTGGTTATGAGGCTAAGCCTTTCACAGCATGATAAGGAATGGTACTCTTATAAGGTAAAATCATTCAAATACTTCAAGCAACCTGTGCCTTTTAATACTATCTTAGGTTTTAACTTATGATGACAACAGCACTATCCCCAAAGAAGAGAAATGGAGGCATTTGATGTATAACTCATGGTTGGTAGAAATTCTACAAAACCTCACCATTTTACTTCATGTGTTACCAGGGCCAGGCCGCAGCGCACAGGCGCCCAAGGCATGACCCCTGCCCATGTTTGACTATTCTTTGGATCCTGATTTGGTGCTGTGCTTCTGATCTTTGTTTGACCTTGGCCTGTGACCTCAACTACCCTTCAGCTTCCTTATTTGGTACCATATTGTCTGTTTGGTATTGACCCGGCCTTGACCTTGCTCCTTGTTCTTAGTTCCAGTAATACAACATGGTTCCCTTGCCTGGCCAGAGCTTCCCCCTTTGGTTCTCTCACGTTAAGTCCTGGTGGCATCTGAGCAGCAGAGGGCTCCTCCTGAAGCCAAAGGCTGCTATAGGCAGAAGTGCGAGCGGAGACCGGGACCTTGTGGTTTACTCTGGGTTTTGGAATACAGAGCTGCACAAATTTTATAAGTAAACCCTTATATGTATATTTGCTACATTTCTGCAACAAGGCTTTTCCTGGCTTCTATAAATGTGTTACTATGTTGGTTTGCATTGCATATTTTGCATAGTAATAAGCACACAATGGGTCCCATAAACCTCATCCATTCTTAAAGGTTTAAGCAGCTGCACACATATCATTTCGTGCACCACGGTGTGCGCCACTGGCCTTACTGTTAGCCAGATTTCCTTATTTTAAATACATTAAAAAAAAATCAGCACAGACACGAGTCTGTTGATCAAATGGCACTTGGAACTACACCCTAAACAATATGAACAGCTCTCAAACTCAATCATTCACATAACCTTTTCAGAAATACCACAAATATATATATTTTAAGCTCACAAGTATTTCCCTGAACTTAGTAGAGCTACTGCACTATAAAATGAAATCAACGTATGACTCTTGTTTTGTAAGATTGCGACTGAGCACGGCTCTTATTCACTTGGGGGTGCCTAACATTTGGCACACCCAACTGCAAGACAACTTTCCTTCTTCTTTAAGAATTACATTTGCTTTTGCTACGCAAATTCATAAAAAAAATATATATATATTTATTTACTTCCACTTTCCAAGAATTCAGATGATTATAACTACATTAGGAGCTAATAACTGGCCTCCCCCACCCTATATGGTTTACATATAGAGTCAGATTTCTTTTTGAATCGGGTAACTAAATCTCAAATTATTTTATTAATTATTTATGACTTACCCAATGATTAACTCTGGAACATCTCAACAAGCCCTGCAATCAGCTTATAAATGATCATAAATTAACGCTTGCCCTTTCTCAAAACAAAGGTAACAGAGTTGGATTTCCAGGTGTTCATGTTTACTTTCTCTTTTTCCCACTTTGTGCCTTCTAACAATCCTGTTTGTTTCTCTCTTTTGATTATTCAAAGCAGATGTGCTAAATTGGATAAACTGACATTTCTGATCTACTCAACAGCTGGCCCAGAAGCACAGAGTTTCAGGAATTAAAGGAGAAGACAAATGATACAATCATTGAAAGTCTATTTTTACCCTTTTAAAGTAGTGCAGCCCCCTGTTACGCAGATAGGCCATGTCAGAGAACAAAGTATTAGAGCTTCCTTCAGTAATTCTCTCTCCTCATTTCCTCTAATGATATTAAACTTGTGTAAGCATTGTCTGTAACCTCTCCCAAAAACTTCAACCAGCCTGCAACTGTAATATGGTCCCAGGCGAACATCCATTAGTTGCCACTTGCATTTCTCTCAAGCATGCCTTGTAAGTGCTTCATATGAAAAAACTTGGGCTAAAAAATGTCTGATTTTCTTTTTTAGAATGCACAAACAAAGGTGACCTGGAGAACAAGAATAGGTGGGCACAGACAGAAACTGTATTATAAATTACACAAGTATAAGAAGCATTTAGGATTTAATTTTATTGTATAACAGAAAGCTCATCCTGACCCTGGCTGTCAGCATCAATGGTATGAGTGGAATGAAATGTTTATTTTTTTTAGATTTACTGTTTCAAGATATTTGGGCTGTAACTAAACAATATTTCCTTGTAATCAGCAAACAATGACTAAAGTGTGTTTCAAAAGTGAATTGGATTTACATTTCTGGGTTAAGAGATGGATCCTAGCAGTGAACAAAATAATGTTATTATTGTATAAAGCTGATATACCTGTGTGTGCAGTGCAGGTATTGTTACAGTAAACTATATAATGCTGTTCAGCACTGTCAGAGCAACAGTAAGCATGGATTTAACTACTATCTACTACCCTCTGCTGTTTAGAAAGAGTACAGTTATTTGCTTAGAGATAAGTGTAACCTGATCACTGAAAATACAGCAAGTATTCATTAAAAACACATGAAACAAGGTGGATTAAGAATATTAAAAGCAAAGGATTTTTGATACGTGGGCTCCATTCAAAAGATAACAGAGATTGCCAAAACGCTTATCTATTTCAGTTTTAAGTAGCCCAGTGCACTCTGTGAATCGTTCACCCTCCTTCTCTTCTGCACTTGCCAAGCAGGGCAGACAGTTTTTGGGTATGTTTGCATCTTAATATGGATTATTTTCCTTTCTATTAATTACAGAAGCCTTTCATCACATTTTTTAAATGCAAATAACGTCTGAATATTAATATATACTAATAGATCATTCATCCTGCCAAAAACTAAAGCATGCAGTGACAGCACATTATAAACTCCTATTTCTGAAAAGACCCTTCTGAGCATTCTTGTCACTTCTTACTATATAAACTGAAGCACATTTGAGCAGACCACTTACATTCAAAATTTGGCCTGAAAAGAAAATGTTTTTTCAGTTTAAAAAGGAGGAAATAAGGAAGAGGGGGAGGGGAGATATAGAAACCATGGCCATTTTTAAAAGGTCACACCCAATTTGACATCAACAAGGAAAAATGAGAAATTGGGGTTAATTATAGGATTTTCACAGTTCACAATTTTAGCATCCTTTCAGAACACTGTTGTTATATTGAGGTTCAGTGTTACACATGGGAGCAAGAGAATGTTAGGCAGAAAATAAAGAACAATTGTTTCATATTAATATATAACTAATTTCTCCAATGTTAAACCAATCCAGACACGTTCCTGTAATTGTAAGGCATATGTCAGTATTATTATGTTATTATGTTAAAGAGCGACCCTATTGGCAAGGTCACATGCAGAGTTTTTATGTTGTGTTTACGCACATGATAATATGCGGTTTTCAGCCTGTAGTTTTTCCAACATGCATTTCTAGTTTTTCTTGTTCCCCACAATTTTGGTGGAAGAATTTTAGTAAAATTTTGTGGGGGGAAAAAAAGCCAAGTGGAAAAGCAATTTACATGGAAAATGTAGCCAGACTGATTGTCAATATGCAGCGTAATTATGTCACCATTATAAAATGCTGCAAATATGTTTATGCGCAATCCATCTTGGCCGCCATGTTGAAAATACGCTGCGTATTTCAGCTAAGTGTATTTCCAAACCTATGGATCCCATAGAGTTCAATAATATTGCATTTCCTTGGTGTATTAGCGGTTCTGCTGAAAACGCAAATACTGGCGTCACATGGCAGATGTTGACTCACAATTGCCCAGTGGGAATTGCTATAGTGTGTATTCTATTATTTTGAGTAGGAAAAAAGCCCCCGCGTGACCTTGTCCTAAGTCTTCCCCAGCCTAGCTGCATTGACCCCATGAGGAATTGTGCAGGCTGTGTAGAGAGAGTGGCTTCCTGCATGCAAGTTGGAATGGGGACGATTTTTCGATGGAGTACTAGAGTAAACTGTACTCCAGCCCTGCTTGACTGATAGGAAGCTCTACGTGTTCAAGCAACATTTGCCTTCACTAGAGTGCCGGGATGAGGTAAATGCATTTGAGTGAGGGGAACTTGGGGGAAAAAAATTAATAAAATCATATGTTATCTGCAGTGAAAATTTTATGGAAAATGAAGCAGAGTTTCTACTTTAGAAATATGTTCAGATGCCAGTTTTATATTTGCAGCCAACTGGTAGAAAATAGCTTTCCATGTTCTCGGTCTATTCAATATGAGTGCACAGAACAGTCATTCAAAGGTGAATGGCACCCACAAAGAAGACTGAATGGGGCAGCAACATATGTGAAAAAATTATTTTTGTGTAGCTCAGTGGAAGAATAAAAACAAAATCCCCTATTGTCATATGCAGCAAAGTTAAATGATTGTGGAAACAAGGGGGTATGATGCCAAGTAAGCAATAAACCTTGCAGTGGAATTTTATTTATTCTTTCCATTTAAAAGGAGGTTAGAGTTTTGAATACAAATGTTTTAAAGAGACCACAGGGATACAATAAACGCAAATACAAAATAAAATCTTGGGCTTTGTATATTACGGAAGACTCTAATTAGCCCCTCTTCTAAACACTTCGTTAAAATATTTTTTATTTCAGTTATTACTTTAATGATGATATAAAATGCTGCTTAATCGCTCTCTTGAAACTTGTATATGCTTAATGATATTAACATCCAACAGAAAGTTACATCTGAACTTGAGGATATAATTTTAAGCTAATTCAACCCATTATTTTTTACTAAAAGTAATAAAAATTGTTCTTATGAGTAGTGTTTACTTCCCATTTATGTTTCTTAAGAGATTAATATATGATTATATATAAAAAGAAAAAAACTATGGCAGGGAAATATATTCTTGTGACTAAAATGAATAGCATATTTAAGTCCCGTGTGTTCCCGAAATGTGAATTAATGCCATGCATCCCAGTTGTGAAGATTATCCTTTACAAAGAGCTAATTGTGGTAGAGGTATAGGACTTATTGGGGGTCATTTAGCAACACTGGGCAAATTTGCCCATGGGCAGTAACCCATGGCAAATTATTATATTGCTGCATTCATTGTTCTACTTGCAGCTGGCTTTAAAATCTATTCACTGATTGGTTGCTATGGTTAACTGCCCATAGGGAAATTTGCCCAGTGTTGATAAATGAGCCCCATTATATGAAATTCTTTAGACCTGTGTTTTTTTTGAATAATAAGGTCTATGGTCTCCATTTCTGATCCCCAACCGCATGAAACTCATCAGTCCCACCTTTCCCAGTTAGAGAGGGGTTTCATGGGCTAGAGTATCTATACACTTATTCAACTGCGTTTAAGAGACCCCAGGGGAAAATGTGTTTTTTATTCTCATCACTTATCCCATCACCTCTTGGTTGCAAAGCTGCCATTAAATGGAAATAAGCATCGACTGACAACAGAGGAATGTATATGTAGACATCTACTGCTTTAAAACAGCCATGAAATATCCCCTTACACATAGCAAGTGTAGACATTTATAAATGATTCCCGAGTCTCTGTTTATTTGTGCAGGCTTGTAAAGGATATCTCATAAATGATGTAAGTAATATCTGTAATCATGGACTGAGACTAGAAAAGAAAACATTCTTTTAGTAAGAAAAACATCCACATGTAAACGACATTAGTCATTCAGGCAATTTATTAAATGGCATGTCTTCAGTATCAAAATGGATGTCAATACATCTGTCAGAAAAGCAAACTGTGGATCAAATCAGTGACTCCCGAATAACAAAGTATTTTGCAAATACATACATGGCACAGATTTTTTTTCTGGGCTGTGTTACTGCTTTTGCTCTCTCAACCACATTAGTTAAAATGTATCTTAAGGTATCTAAAGCTCAATGCCTCTTCAATGAAAAGAACAATATATACCCTTTAGTAATATAATGTTAACTGCCATGCAAATATACACCTATGTCCAAAACAACTGCTTATGCTGGAAATACATTCTCTACATGTATGGTGAAAAACCCTTCATATATAGGGGGGGGGGGTGATTAATATAATTACTTCAGCTCCACATGAAAAAGTAGGTAAAAAATAAATCCCTTGTAATAATAAAATAATAAATCCTAAGCATGAACATAGGCTTTGAGCACAGTAGTTTGAGCCAAATTCAAGGTATGTTGCTGGAGGTACAGAGGAACTGTACCTATAATTAGGGATGGACAGGGCATAGCTGCAGCCTACAATACTTGCACTTGATAAACCGCGGCCCCACAAGATATATTTTAATAGGTCAAGCATAATTAATCCACTTGGTGTTTATATCTGCCTACAGTGCACATATATCGGATATATTACAGAGGTTTATCATAAACTATGGAAATCTTTGCAATTTTCAGTTTAACTAACATTATAATTTTAACTAACATTCTAACACAAGTGTTCATCAACACAGATCAGAGAGTATGCATCTTCAGCAACAGTTTTTGTTGCTTTTAATGAACTAAAGCTCACAAATGATAATAGCTGAGATTGGTAACTTGGTTATAGCTGGGTGGATGCAGGTTGGACTACGTAGAACTCTAACCATCAGCAAAAACAAAGCTATACCATCCTACTATTGTTTTTAGTATAATCCACCTATATGTCATTGTGTGTGTGACATAAATTCACTCTCAGTATTAATGCATTTGAATAACTTTTCAATCTTCTTTCTCTTTAAAAAGAACAGTGTTTGGGCAAAAGAGAAACTCTCTGTTTAAAAAAAATACAGAACAAACAGAAAAGTTTAAAAAGCAACCCAACTTAAGCATTCACGGGTCTCTGTGTGTCTAACAACAAGATTATCAAGATACAGTTTTCAGTTTTGCCATGTGCAATCTTTAACTTGCAGTAATGTTACCTGACCATCCTGACCAACGTGGACCTGATGAATCTGCAGATTACCCTAGAAAATAACATACAGAAGTAGTTAGCTGGCTACTCAAATCTTCACAAAATGGACTCTCAGTAGTGCTTATTTCAGTTTACGTAAGGAAGTCTATTAACCCAGAAAATTCTTTATAACTTAGCCATTTGTTAGTAATAAAATTGCCTACATGTGATTCATAGTTTAATACACATAGCTGAACAGACAGTTGCTGTTACCTGTATACTTTGCAAACCCTGCTTGTTTACCCATTTGCAACCCCACTTTAAAATTCTGGAAACCTGGAAGATAATGTTATCCTGCACTCTATAATATAGTGATTCCACACTGTGAGGCTGATGTCAGTACTTGCTTTCCTAGATTGCTTGAATTTCAGCTAGGAGGTAAATTAGGGTGAGATTTCTACACTCATTTTCTCTCATAGGTATTACTGGAAAAATAGCTGATAGTACTATGTTTACCTACCAGCCTAACCTTATTATGAGGTAAGGGGGTGTCCTGCAGAGGTTGGTTTTCCAAGAGGGCTGCAGTGTCATCAGAGAAATTGAGAAATGATGGGTCTGCTGTCTCAGGCGTCAGAAGATCCTGATGAGCCACTGGAGCTTGAACCAAAAAACCAACCACTGCTCTGAGATGTATGCCAGATGGTGTAATTTTATATGATTTGAAGTTTAGTATCTCTGGGAGCTTGCGGCTATTACTTCTATTACATTAATGTCTAAACGTAAAGATAAATATTCACCATTTCAGGAATGGGCCATTCTGAATAAAAAGTGTTAAAACAGCTTGTTGTGCACATGTTTTCACTAGTTAATGAACATTTTATTAAAAATGCACTCAAGACCGCACAGAATATAATCCAAAAGTAAAACTTTTATTGTGTTGCAATGTTTCTGAAAGAATTTTAGTATTATATCGCCTGAGAATTCAACTACTCCAATAAATAAAACATTAAGGGGGATGCTCACCGTTTAATTAACTTTTAGTAAGATGTAGAGAGTGATATTCTGAGACCATTTGCAATTGTTTTTCATTTTTTTATTTGTGGGGTTTGAGTTATTTAGCTTTTTATTTAGCAGCCCTCCAGTTTGCAATATCAGCAGTCTGGTTGTTAGGGTCCACACTACCCTAGCAACCATGGACTGGTTTCAATAAGAGACTGGAATATGATTAGGAGAGGAATAGAAAGAGGAGTAATAAAAAGAAGCAATAACAATACATTTGTAGCCTTACAGAGTATGTCAGTGCCCCCCATTTGAAAGAGTCAGAAAAAGAAGGAAATAATTATAAAACTATAAAAAATAAATAATGAAGACTGATGGAAAAGTTACTGGCCATTATATAACAGACTAAAAGATAACTTAAAAGTGAACCACACTTTAATTGTATTAATCGTCATTTTAATGTTCTTTTAAGCCATTTTACCCATTTTGCCTAGTAATGGGATCTGCATTGTGATCGATATCAAATGGATGTTCTACCCACATCATTGTCTCTACATATTCTAAGTGAAGATATTTGGCCTAGGCACAGGTTGTAAGAAGTCACATTGTATTTCCAACATTTTATAGTCAAAATTTGAGCACTAGTGCCGACACCGTTCTGAGATGAGGTCAATAATAGGCATAGGTATATTCCTTTACATTCTCTAGTTCTGAGTTCCTATTGTGATAAAGTCAAGAGTTCCATGGGATACTTGGGACACACACACACACACACACACACACACACACACAATGTGTGTGTTTCCTTGGCATTCTAGTTTACATATACAGTTAGTACTTTTTGATGCACTTCTTGCTATATTTACATGTGCCTTAAAAAAAAATACCTCGCTGTCTTGCGTGATCTGCACTTGCTCTCCTTGCGGCACCTGAGCAATGTGGAGATGCCCCTACGGAAGAAATAAAAGAAACAAAAAAAGCTCAGCAGTTGGAAATCACAGTGATGAAATCAGTCTCTGCACAGACCTGCACATTTAGCTATGCAGGTATCACATTTTGTTTGTCACTGAGGGATCTTAAAATAATGCAATTAATCATTTTTAGATCTAAAGGATTAACTTAAAGAAAATACTTGGTCTTTTCCATTGATATACAAATGTTAACAGAAAATATGGTGCCCAAAACATGTCGTATTGTCCATACGACATGTTTTGGGCACCATAGGCCCTTTTTCAAGCGTGAAAACTTGAAAAAGGGCCTTGGTGCCCGAAACATGTCGTGTGGACAATAATAAAAATATAACTTGCAGTAATTCTGCCTACAGTGTGTGGTTCCCAAACCCTGGATATACATATTTATCAAACAGTGAACTCTCACTTTCAACGTTTTGGCAAATATGTTCCCATATAAGTAAACAGAAAAAAATCCCTCTAACGAACCATAGCAGGCTATTGCACCTTTTGATAAATATGCCCCCTACAAAACTATATATTGCATTATAAAGGGAACATTTAATGGTTTCACTGGAACTAGCAAATTTGTGCTCTTTAAAAAACAATTACAATAATCAGAACATGACTATCTACTCCCCATTTTAACTAATGGGTTAAACTAAGTTTAAACTAAGCTGCATTACAGGCCTTATTGTTAATATAAAACAATAAAGGATGTGTATTAATAATGTATAGGAAATTTTGAAATAAATCAGAAGCAGCAGAATTTTTAGCAAGTAGCTTTGCGCTCATTTTTTATTTTGTAAATAACTGTAAATATTTAAAGCAGCATTGGAGAAGCAGTAGAGTAGGGGGCTGCTTGTACACTGAGAGGGAATTCAAAAGAGGCTACTGTTATATTTTTTCCTCCATTGTTGGCATTTGTTCCAAACAAGCAAAATCTGGGTTCTCACTGGCCTTGTTTTTACAGTTATAAAAAAATTTCAGTGGAAGCAAGATTAAAGATGCTCAATTTGGAATTCAGTCAAAAAGCTTTCTGATTTTTTCTATCTTAGACAAGAACAATTGCCTGTGAATTTCAAAGAGACACAGCTCCCTCTATATCAAACAGTTTCATTTCCTTTGGAAGGATGTAGTCCTATCCATAAAAGAGAAAACAAAACATACGGAACTTATCAAATGTACGACAGGGACTCAAAAAACAGTATCTAAAAAGTCTTATTCATGTTTGATGAGAGGCACAGTGGCATTTTCCTCCTTGGGTCAAAGAAGGCATCTCAGAATTAAACCCTTCACCTACAAATATATTGGTGGGAAGGACTCATGCTGCATTTCTCAGAATTTGTTTTATCCAGCTGTGCTTTGCATATATACAGTATATAATAATGTTTTTTCCTTGTCTTGCAGGTGGATCACACAGACATTCCTGTACATACTACATACTGTATACTAGGACTAGACTGGAAGATTAAAATACAGGAAAAGGCAATTTAGCACTTCTACACGACTCAAATGTTTTACCTGCTGAGAGTCAGACTGACTTCAGTGCAAAGGTATTTTTGAAGCTTCCTCGTCTGTACTATGAGGAGCCATAGTGCAGGTGACAAAAAGTCCCGTTTGCCATCACCCTAAGGCTGCTTGAGGGACAGGTAAGGGTATTGCTCCTGGTGCTCAACACATACAGATTTAAAGGAATTGTTTGGTATAAAAATAAAAACTGAGTAAATAGATAGGCTGTGCAAAATAAAAAAAAAATTCTAATATAGGTAGTTAGCCAAAAATGTAATGTATAATGGCTGGAGTGACTGGATGTCTAACATAATAGCCAGAACACTACTTCCTGCTTTGCAGCTCTCTTGCTTTGCACTGATTGGTTATCAGGCAGTAACCAATAAGTGACTTGAGGGGGGGCACATGGGCCATAACTGTTGCTTTTGAATCTGAGCTGCATGCTAAGTATCAATTGCAAACTCACTGAACAGTTGTGTCCCCTGAAAAGCAGAAAGTAGTGTTCTAGCTATTATGTCAGAAATATGTTGGAATTTTTTTTTATTTTGCACAGTTTTTTATTTTTATACTGAACTGTTCCTTAAAGCAAGATGTTGTACTACATCCAGTGTCGAGCAACCTGGCCAGCAATGCCACGTCCCCCCCCCCCCGGCTGTGCAGAAATGAGGACTCGCCTAAAAGAGGGTGTGTGTGCGGACAGACAAGCGCGGACAGACCTGCACCTGTGCCGAATTAGGGGTAGGTTGCTTATGAGGTACGTGCCTGGCACCCCCCCAAGGTTTGCGCCCTAGTCACGTGCCTCTTTTGCCTATCCCTAGTTCAGGCCCTGGCTACATCCCTTATAGCTGACTCCTATTAGGTGTTGTACTACATGTTGAAATACATGCAACAGCATTCATGCTTAAACACTGGAGTATTAAAATGGTCACAAGGTGCCGCTGTGAATATTGTTAATGTATGATTGCAATGATCTATGCTGTTGTATTTCTGCACTCTGTTGTTTCTGTTTCCTTTTTGTGTCTCCACCATAATGTCCTTGATCTTCCTGTTAAATGTGCTCTGTATTATCCCTGAGTGATTCACAAGTAAATCATTTCCCAAGTTGCTGTGCATAGTGTTCCCTGCATGATCATCATAAAGACCACCTCTGCCAACAGGTTATGGGCCCAGCATGCTTCCCTTATGGCTGACTCCTATTAGGTGTTGTACTACATCCCTTATGGCTGACTACTATTAGGTGTTGTACTACATTCCTTATGGCTGACTCCTATAACCTGGCTCATATTAGCTCTGTTAAGGTAACTACAGGTGTCACAGGTGATTTAGATTTGCAGGTAACAACATATATATTTAACAAAAAAGCGGACATAAATATACTGCTATCAAACTAAGGATGTATTCTTATTAAAATAAGAATGTTAGATGACAATTGTGCAATCATATTACTTTTAATGTTGTTAATGATACAAATTCAGGCACATGACAGACTCCCTTTAATAAAAGCTTAAATGAAAAAAACAGCAGATACCCTGTTAATTGCAGTGTAAAGTACAGACGTGCAAACTCTACTGAGCTAGTTTTTGCTGAATTACTGCTCGTGCTGAATGAAACATTATGCCAACACAACCTTTCCTTAAGGTCAAATAAGTTGAATGGAAAAGGTTAGCAATGAGTTACCGACAAATGTTTGGTGAGCACCTACCACTTGTACTTGTCCATCCTCTCCAATCTGGTGGATCTGAACCTGCTGAGCATTGGCTAGTGCATAGTGCAGAGCCTGAGGGGAGGTTTGCTGCAAGTCACTGGATGAGGACACAGTGTTCTGTACACCTTCTGGAAAACAGAGAATAAATCCCACATTAATGACATTTTGAATTATCACACGTGACATGCATCTAATAACACATCAATAAGACAAAATCAGATGTTATTATTGAATACTAAAGGCCATGCTGATGGATTTCTTATGAGATTTTTCTTTTGTTCAGGTATGCACCCAAGCATTAAGCTGTGTTGCTGAAAGTGGCTACTGTGCATTTTAAACTGTGTTCCAATAGATTGCAGCATACATGAAAAAAAAACATTGTATTTATCTCTATGGCTGAAGGAAAGCAAGAAAGAATGCAAGCCTTGTGTCTAGACAAGATCTATATTTTCACATTTGTATTCACTCATATGAGCATTGTTGAAAGTATTTATTATATATATACGTAAGTAATAGATAATATTCAACAAATACTGGGGTATTAGCTAGATAGCAAAATGACATCACCAGAATTGGTCTGTGCCAAATCATTGTGCAGACTATTTCTTATTTATAATTATAAACCACAAGTTTAATTTGTTCCCCTTCGTAATAAATCAATCGATCAATCACAAGCATCAGATAAAATGTATAATTTAATTTACAAAACACAAGCTACAAAGTACTTTGTAAGCTCTAGTGATGGGTGGATATTATAGAAAGAAATGTGCTACAGATTTAGGATCATATTAACTAATAGCAATGTACTATATCAACAAGAGGATGATGCAGATGTAGAAACAGGTCTATGCCAGTAATTTACAATTTGGATTAAGATGATGATCTAGGCTCTAATATTTTGTGTACTCTCCATGCATCTGCCATGTATTCTACAGGCATAGCAAAGTACACCAGAACTCAATGGAGCATATGAAAGGAAGTTTGTACTTTAGACTACTAAAACAATATTTGTCTTTTATTTCTATTAAAAAAAATAATTAACAAAACACAAACATGAAGTCACCATAAAATAAACTCTTTTGCTCTACATTTACAATGTTGCCAGTCTGGTGCCTTGAACACTTTGGGGTCTAGTTATCATGCTGTGTAAAAAGTGGAGTGAAACATTACCGGTGATGTTGCTCATAGCAACCAATCAGATCTTTGCTTGTGAAACTGTTGAAATCTATATTGCTGATTGGTTGGTCTGGGCAACATCACCAGTATTGTTTCACTCCACTTTTTACACAGCATGATAAATAAGCCCAATTTGTGTGTGTTTCTGTCTATATTTGTGCTGTCACAGTAAATGACTGCCAATCCAAAAAACAAAAAGTAACACTGCAACCCATTATGCCATTTCCTATTTAGTGTCCCTGTCAAGTAGTATAAAAGGGCCTTTCACATACTGAATGAAGGGGAAAACAGGTTAAGCATTTACACATATACTAGGGCTCATATTCAAACAATGGGTAATTTTACACTTTCACATTTTTTATCTGATTGTACTACCTGCTGAACAAAGTTAATTACTGAATGGTTGCTATGGGTGTAGCCCCAAGAGTTACCAATGCCTAATTTTCATTAAAATAACCTTATTATAACTCTTATGCTCAGATAAAAAGTTTGTATAAATAAAACAGAGGTTATCTCAAGCGGTATATACAAAGAATCTGTAAAAATAATCATCATGACATGACTAAACTTTATGGAAAATGTACATCTATAGTCATGACTTTTAAACATATAGTTGAGGGGGCAAACCCTGTATATATTTTTTCTGCAGGACATGTAGATAAAACATATTTAAGAAATGGGTTTCATTTGGGGAGAGTTAGCAATATATCTGATATAGAAAGGAAGTAAGCAGGCGATTCATCATTTATACAATGCCAGCAAGTTATGTATCAATTTGCATTTTTTTTTATTTAACAAACAGGGGCCTTATAATAATTTAACAAGCAAATTCAAAGCTAAATGTAGAATATACAGCTGAAATGGGTGCACTGATTGCTGGTAAGCTTAACCAAAGAGCCCTGCTCACAAGCACTTACAACTGTGTTTTTTTTGGCTAGGATTAAGGTGAGTAGGAGCTCGTGTCAGGACCACCTCAGAAGTTGTCGGATAGCCATTAGGTAGCAAGGCCTGACCAAAAGATTATACGACAGATAGGGACTGAGCATTCAGGGAGTAGGTTAGAGAGAGAACCTACGGGCTGTGGGGAGACAGTCAGTTGAAGTTTATATACTGTATGTGGCCACAACAGAGAAGGGAAAGCCTAGGGAGTAGAGGAAAAGGTTCCCTGGAGTGGTTAACTACATTCTGCTAGTGTTCATCCACAGCACAGAGGTAGTGGACATTTCAGAGAGACGAAACACTGTGAAAGCCTGTGTGTTTTAGTGATTTGTAACGGAAGATATACTGAAGTTGGGTCAGTTTTGCTTCAATATTGACATTTTTGTACAGTGTCATCCTCTTTGTTGGAGCTGCTGAATAAAACTCTGCCTGGTTCATCACACCGAGGTGTGAGATGTCCAATTTAGGTAATACAATATGCAAGTCTCTAAAAATGAAAAACTGTATAATATATTGGCTATAAGTCACTCACTGACATTTTACTCAAATTTAGAACATTATTCATGCATGCCTTTATTACTGTGAATAGTATGTAACTTTGCTCGCTTACTGTACAGGTTTTGCATTGGTTATTTTTTTTAATGGTGGTAATATACCATCATTCAAACAAAACTATATACATTTCAGTGCTGTATGATGTCATTGCTTCATGACCTGCATCTTGCGCACAAGCCAGCTTTAAAATAGAATATTCAATGCTGCGTTGCCCTATATTGTATGAGATGATTTAACCATTGTTTATTCATTATGTTTCTCTCCTACTCCCCTTTTGTTTTTTCTTGTTCTAAATCATGAAAAAGTAAATACCTGCACTATTTAAAAATGATTCAAATTTCCGCATTTAAAGGAAAACTATACCCCCAAAATGAATACTTAACCAACAGATAGTTTATATCAAATTGAATGACATATTAAAGAATCTTAGCAAACTGGAATATATATTTAAGTAAATATTGCCCTTTTACATCTCTTACCTTGAACCACCATTTCGTGACTCTATCTGTGCTGCCTCAGAGATCACCTGACCAGAAATACTACAACACTAACTGTAACAGGAAGAAGTGAGGAAGCAAAAGGCAGAACTCTGTCTGTTAATTGGCTCATGTGACCTAACATGTGGTTTGTATGTGTGCACAGTGGGGGTCATTTATGAACACTGGGCAAATTTGCCCATGGGCAGTAACCAATAGCAACCAATCAAATAGCTGCATTCATTATTCTACTTGCAGCTGGCTTTAAAAAGCTAATCACTGATTGGTTGCCATAGGTAACTGCCCATGGGCAAATTTGCCAAGTGTTGATAAATAAGACCCAGTGAATCTTACGATCTCAGGGGGCGGCCCTTATTTTTTAAAATGGCAATTTTCTATTTATGATTACCCAATGGCACATACTATTAAAAAAGTATATTATTATGATAATGGTTCATTTACATGAAGCAGGGTTTTACACATGAGCTGTTTTACTCAGTATCTTTTAATAGAGACCTACATTGTTTGGGGGGTATAGTTTTCCTTTAAACATATCGAGCTGTCCCTTTACAAAGGACAATATCGCTAGTGATCTGGCTATACCCAACTATTTCCAGAAAGCCCCAATCTTCCCAGAACCCTACTTCTGACCCATGTATATTACATTATACTAACTGTTTTTGTGGGATTTAGTTGTAATGTAAAACTATAAACTTGAAACCATGCAAAACGGATATGTTCCTATTAAACATTTGGTTCATATTAAATTTCCTGCTCCACTTTGATGGTCTACACTAGAGTGTGTCATATGGATGGCAAAAAACTTCACATGGTAAAGGTATGGGATCTATTACTAAGGAAATTGGTTTGCAATGTCCTGTTATACAGGGTATGGTGAATTATGCACTGCATTAACATTAGATTCTTATATTTCTGTGGATACTTGCATTTTTTAGTGATCCATCACTTACCACAAAATAGCTAATGAGCAGAGACAGCCCAAGGGAAACCATTAACAGTGCTTGCAAATGTATTTCACTGAAATCCTTTGATTCACAAGCACTGACAAATATTACTTAATCACTGCACTTATGGATGAACTACTCCTGTCCCTTATGGACAATGGGGTCGCTAATTCTGTTGCCTTGAGCAGTATCCAACAACCCTCAGGAGAACAGCAAAAAATTCAAAGCAATTTGCTATATAAATTGCAGTAAAGCTTTGGCACAATAGCCCATTTTTACTTAAGTGTTCATATTTCATTTCTTGGCCAAATATGGGACATTTTTGAAAGTGTGAGGCAAAATGTTGTTACACAATAGATGCACACAGACATTTACTGCTAGTGCTACTCAATGTAAGAAGGGATGAACATCTAACTTATACTGACAAGCCCAGACGCACAGCCCTTGAGAAGCAAAATTGAAAACAGAAAGCATATGCTGTGGAGATTAAAAGCTGGCTGACTGAAAACAACACTGACTGTGGAGCTAAAAATCCATTGCACAATCAAGTGTGATGTTTCCAGCTCAATGTGCCAGAGGAAATTCTGCAACGCAACTTCTTTGTGATCTCAACAATCTGTTCCAATGGCTCTGTGCGAGAAGCATGTCACTGTGAAATCAACATTTCGATTTTGGTTTGCTTTGCACCTTTCCTGTGTAGGCATCCAGTAAGCAGCAATGTTACATGTATCATTGGTTTATGTGTTGAACTTTTACTTCTAATGACAACTAAATATGAGATTTTTTGATTTGGAAAAGTTTTTGGTTTGTTTTAACAGTGCGGAGTTGAGTTGAAGCCACCTCTAAAACTGGCCCAACAAAACAACACGGTAACGTTACACAGAAAATAAGTTTCTTTTTCTGAGTAAACGGAATTGCAACTCTAATGTGGCTTGACAGGTCAAATGTGTAGAACAAAATATTACGAACAAACTCTTGCCAATCAAAAGCTGAAAACATATTGTACCAATCTTTTCTAACTAATAGCCAGCATTTGTACATGCCAATTCTGGTTTTATCTGTTGCTTTTTATTCAGCTCTAAATGGAGCTGAAAGGTAATAAAATTCTCTAATGAATGGTAAGACGTGCATTAACCTTTTTAAGTAGAAAATAGCCTTGACCTCAAGATGATAAATAAGACAGTAGATTAACACAAGATGCTATGAGTCAGTCATCAGGGCATATGATAGACATCTTTTATTTATTATCCAGCCACCATACTGAGTCAAATATGGTCATTCACCTTGGCCTTTTCAGTTGATATATGCAATGCTTGAACTCAAAAAAACAGGAAGTTTTGCCCTTATCCACAGATACACTTTAAAATGAGGAGATTCACGAGACTAATATGATATTGCTTTACAGATCTAGTCTATTCAAGTCAGATAACAAAGATAAAGTGATTTTTGAATCCCAAATCTCAAGCATGAAGTACAGACATAGAATCTAATCTCTGTAATGTTTGGGACCTGGGAAGTTTTGTAATTTGGATCAACACACCTAAAAGCTATTAAATAAAATCATGTAAAAATGAAATACAAATGATCGTTCTGGGTTTTTTTTTCTATAAAATAAAAATAATAATGTGGCTGCATGTACAGAAGAATCTGTATTCATCCACTACTTTCAGATTATATATATGTATATATATCTATATGTCTATCTCCCTAGAGGTAGAAGGTAACAGGTATTCCAAAAGAATATGGCTTCTGCTTTATCCTACATAGCAACATTTTGGTGGTCATGTCCTCAAATTAATCAAATTGTTTTAATTAAAACAAAGTCGAGCAAACTCCCATCCACAAATTCAACTTATTTATCAATAATTCTTCTTGAAAAAGTTGGAGTGAAAAAAACATAGCAATACATTTGAATTGTACGAGTAACACTCGGAAAATGAATTGTGGATATGAATGCTGTAGGCTGCTTATATTACATACTGCATATAAAGTATTGGTTTTGGTTCATTAATTTTGCCATACTGTGTAAACTTCTCTACCAATTATAATAAGCCACGGCCAGACCAAGGGGTCGATTTATTAAAAATCATATTTTTCATCATGTTTACATAATCAAAACCATAGAAGTCGATGAGAAGTATTTCATAAAGCAATCAAGCATGTCGTAATCCGTACTTAACTCCATGGTTTGATATGTAATTTGGAAGTTTCCACATTTTCTGATGAATGTGCCTCTAAGAGTAATGTCACACAACAGGTTTTCAACACCATTTTCTGACTGAATTCTCAGCCATTTGAATCATTACTCCCCACTGCAAATCACACTCAATCAGAAAGGATTTTGACAACTGTTTTGCAAGCCAAATTTTAAAATAATTGATTTACTTTACTGACAGTAAAGAAAATGTACAAATCATTAACAGATAGTCACTAAGTTAGCCCTTGTGAATCTTGACGGCTTTTTCATTTGGTGGACATTTTCACTCTGTATATGCTAAAATGTAGCATTTTACATTGCAAGCATTTGCCGTTCTGCTTGCTTTGCCCATTCAAAATGGTGCAGCTGTGAAACCAATTTGCAGTTTAATATGGTTTTCCCATTCTGCACAGCAGAAGAGGGGCTTAATGCAAGGATATTAGCTGCATATGCGGTAAAATAGTACATGGATGCAAATGCAATGTTCAGTGTGAATAAACACATGGAACCAACTGGGAGGTGGAGGTTTTAAATGACGGTTTGCTATGGCGACTCATCAGATATTGGACAGGGAATAAAGCTGCTGATGCTGCAAATAACCCCTGGGGAAGCATAAAGAGGATTTACAACCACCATGGAACAGTGAGTTAGTGCTCAGCCTGATCCAAAACATCCCAGAGAATACACAACATATATTATGTCTGCGGCACAGCAGGATCCAAATAAAGTACACCTATTTCTTGCTAAATAATTTCACAGACGTACATCAAAAGTGCTTAAAGTGATACTGACACTAAAAAACTACTTTTTAAAATATGAATGTACATTAAAAGTTACCTATAGGTCATGTTGATCGTTTTTTGCTGAGATGTTTGTTTTTGTAAGTAATTTTAGTTGAAGTTTCTAAAACTGACTGTTTTGCCAACCTGACTGTCCCATCTCAATCTGTCAGTTAAAGTTTCTAATGCTAATGGACTCCTGCTGCACAAATATGGCAGCCCCTCATAGAGTAACATGGGGCATCAGACAGGTGATGTAAAAGCATCCTGCAAATACTTTATGGCAAAATTATAAGAAGCTTTCAAACTGAATATTATGACAGATGTAAAAAAAAAGAGTTTCATTTCTGGTGTGAGTATCTCTTTAACCAGTTGTTTATATGTAGCAACAAACAAAATACTGGGGTACAAGGGTTAAAAAAATGCATTACTGCAAAGATCACGTCGGCTTGTATTTGTAAAAACACTAGTTGTAGAACTGCTGTATTCCTGTGCCCATATCCTTTTGATATGGCTTTCTTTGAATATATGACGGCATAATTACAAATGTAGCACAACTAAATTTTTTATGACCAATGCACATAAAGGTGGTATAATGGGGCTCTCTATTTCACATACATCTTGAGCTACAGCTGATAGAAAAAGTTTGGGCAACCCCTCCCAAATTAGATGTTTAGTTAATATAGTAAGTTAGAAATATCAACTATTGCAGAAATCAGAAACATATTTGCAAGTGTAAACGCACAGTTACATTATATTTAAAAAAACATTGGTAAAAAGTAATTGGGTATATATACAAAAGTTTGAACATCCTAGTAAAGTCCTATTAACACCCCACTGGGCACAGATCATAGCTTGAAAATGCCCTTTGTTAGACCAGATGTTCCAAAACTGCAGAACTGTGTCCCAAATAATGGTTTAAAATTTTGGACAGTATACCATCACTGTATATTACACATTGGCAAACTTTGACATTTAAGGAAAATATGACCTGATTGGTTTTGCCGAAACCTTGCTGAATGAGTCATATGATTGGGCAGTTAATAACAGAGGCTATACTTTGTTTCAGAGGGACAGAGGCAATAGAAAATGAGGAGGGGTATGTCTGTATGTTAGGCAGGGTTTAAACGCGAATAAAAAGGAGTAGGTGATGATAAAAAAACATATACAGTGGTGTGAAAAATTATTTGCCCCCTTCCTGATTTCTTATTCTTTTGCATGTTTGTCACATAAAATGTTTCTGATCATCAAACACATTTAACTATTAATCAAAGATTAGTCAAAGATAACACAAGTAAACACAAAATGCAGTTTTTAAATGAGGGTTTTTATTATTTAGGGAGAAAAGAAATCCAAACCTGTGTGAAAAAGTAATTGCCCCCTGAACCTAATAACTGGTTGGGCCACCCTTAGCAGCAATAACTGCAATCAAGCGTTTGCGATAACTTGCAGCGAGTCTTTTACAGCGCTCTGGAGGAATTTTGGCCCACTCATCTTTGCAGAATTGTTGTAATTCAGCTTTATTTGAGGGTTTTCTAGCATGAACCGCCTTTTTAAGGTCATGCCACAACATCTCAATAGGATTCAGGTCAGGACTTTGACTAGGCCACTCCAAAGTCTTCATTTTGTTTTTCTTCAGCCATTCAGAGGTGGATTTGCTGGTGTGTTTTGGGTCATTGTCCTGCTGCAGCACCCAAGACCGCTTCAGCTTGAGTTGACGAACAGATGGCCGGACATTCTCCTTCAGGATTTTTTGGTAGACAGTAGAATTCATGGTTCCATCTATCACAGCAAGTCTTCCAGGTCCTGAAGCAGCAAAACAACCCCAGACCATCACACTACCACCACGATATTTTAATGTTGGTATGATGTTCTTTTTCTGAAATGCTGTGTTACTTTTACGCCAGATGTAACGGGACGCGCACCTTCCAAAAAGTTCAATTTTTGTCTCGTCGGTCCACAAGGTATATTTGCCCAGTCTCTTTCTTATGGTGGAGTCGTGAACACTGACCTTAATTGAGGCAAGTGAGGCCTGCAGTTCTTTAGATGTTGTCCTGGGGTCTTTTGTGGCCTCTTGGATGAGTTTTCTCTGCGCTCTTGGGGTAATTTTGGCCGGCCACTACTGGGAAGGTTCACCACCGTTCCATGTTTTTGCCATTTGTGGATAATGGCTCTCACTGTGGTTCGCTGGAGTCCCAAAGCTTTAGAAATGGCTTTATAACCTTTGAAATTGAACTCAGGTGTGATAAACCACAGTTAAGTTATTTTTTAACAAGGGGGGCAATCACTTTTTCACACAGGCCCATGTAGATTTGGAGTTTTTTTTCTCCCTTAATAACGTAAACCTTCATTTAAAAACTGCATTTTGTGTTCAATTATGTTATCTTTGACTAATAGTTAACGGTTTTTGATGAGCATAAACATTTAAGTGTGACAAACATGCAAAAGAATAAGAAATCAGGAAGGGGGCAAATAGTTTTTCACACCACTGTAAGATTTCATTCCTTACACAAGTATATTTTTTTAGTTGTAATACTGGTGTGTATGCAGCCCTCTCAGCTCAAATTGCCTGGTCATGTGCTTTCAGAAAGAGCCAGTGCTGCACTATGGAACTACTTTCTGACAGGCTATTGTTTCACCTACTCAATGTAACAGAAGGAGTTGTAGAAGAACATAGATTTTTACTACTGAGTGCTGTTCTTATATCTACCATGAAGCTCCTATCTGGTTACCTTCCCGTTGTTCTGCTGATGGGGGAAGGGAGGAGGGTGATTTCACTCCAACTTGCAGCACAGTAGTAAAGAGTGACTAAAGTTTATCAGAGCACAAGTCACATGACTGGATGCACCTGGGAAACTGACAATATGTCAGATTTCAAAATTAAATCTAAAAAAAAAAAATTAAAATAGTTTTTTTGAAAAATGGATTTCAGTGCAGAAGTTTGCTAGAGCAGCACTACTTACTGATGCATTTTAAATATGACAGTATGCCTTTCACTGTAGGAGTATGCTATAGATCATCTAATGTAAGTGAACAAGAGGGGGCTAAGCTCCTGATGCAAATATAACAGTACAGTACAGTACTGCCAGGACAGTTAATGGGAACAAGTTGCATGACAATTTTATGACATGAAAAAAATGCTATACTGACATGAAAAAAAATGCTATACTGGATCTAGTGATCTCTAATGACCCAGAACATGGGCAAATGTGCAAGTAATTAAACCCCTGGGTAATAGTGACCATAATATGATCTCATTTAATGTCTGGTACAAAAAACTCTAGGGCAACAAAAACCCTGAATTTCAGAAAAGCTTATTTTAGCAACTTAAGAGCTGCCCTGCAGAGCATAGCTTGAGGCATTATGTTTTCTGCTAAAAATACAGAACATTAATGGTTGTCATTTAAAATGATATTAAATCGTTACTATTTTTTCCCTTAAGAAGTAAATGTATAAGCACCAAGAAACTCCCTATGTGGCCTAATATAGAAGTAAAGAAGTTAATTGGAAAGAAGAGAAAAGCATTTAGAAACTACAAGTCTGTGGGGACAGAAGCTGCATTTAACAAATATAAACGCTAAATATTGTAAATCAGCAATCCAGAAGGCAAAGATTGGAAATGAGGGGCGCGACGCAGCACGGGTTAAGACTAACCCCAAAAAGTTTTTTTAAGTATATTAATAGTAAAAAGACGTGGGTTGAAAGTGTGGCTCCTTTAAATAATGGTACGAGTATGGTTGTAACGGATAGAGAAAAGGCAATTGTGTTAAATCAGATCTTTTCTTCAGTGTATACAATAGAGGTGTCACCCAGCCTACCTCGTAGTTGCACTGTTGGTTTAGCTTAATCTAGTCTGTGGCTGGCTCAGGAAATGGTTCATAAAGTTTTACTAAAAATTAATGTGAACAAGGTTTCAAGGCTAGGCTTGACTCGGTTTCATCTGGTATGGTACCTATGGATTGCAGGAAAGCTGATGTCATTCCTATATTTAAAAACTGATTACGATCTCAGCCTGACAATTATAGGCCAGTAAGTTTGCCAACATCTGTGGTGGGCTAATTATTTGAAGGCTTGTTATCGGATTCAAAATGTTGTTCTAGTGAATGGCATATACGTATGGCTTTATGAAGGATAGGTCATGTCAGACAAATTTGATTTGGTTTTGATTTTTATGATGAGGAAAGTAAGATGCTGGACAACGAGGGAGGAATATATGTGATCTATTTGGATTTTACCAGAGAATTTGATACAGTGCCCCACAAACGACTGCTTTCTAAACTAAGGTCTGTTGGGCTAAATTAAGTCGTTTGCACATAGGAAACTGTGCAAACTGGCTACATGATCGGATGTAGAGGGTGGTTGTTAAGAGTACATTCTCTACTTGGAGTAAAGTTCTTAGTGGGGTCCCTCAGGGCTCTGTATTGGGCCCACTTTTATTTAACCTGTTCGTTAATGACTTATGTAGTTAATGACTTATATGCAGCCCAAATAATTCCATCCAGAATGCAACATCCTTGCAACAGGATCTTGACAAGCTGGCAATCTGGACAGCTAAGTGGAAGATGAAATTCAATGTTGATAAATGTAAAGTCATACACCTGAGATGTAAAAATATGCAAGCCACTTATACCCTTAATGGGACTGAACTAAGCAAATCCATAATGGAAAAATGATCTTGCAGTCCTTGTAGATAATAAACTTGGCTGTAGCAAGCAATGCCAGCCAGTGTCATCAAGGGCAAACAAGGTCTTGAGCTGTATTAAAAGGGGGAATAGATTTGTGGGAGGAATGGGCTATTCTTTCACTGTACAGAGGGCTGGTAAGGCACCATCTAGAATATGCCTGCAGTTTTCATCTCCAGGACTCAAACGGAACATTATTGAAATAGAGAGGGTCCAGAAAAGGGCAACTATGCTGGTGAAAGGTAAGGAAAATTTCAGCTATGAGAAAAGATTCGCCAAGTTGGGTTTGTTCACGTGGGAGAAAAGATGTTTAAGGGCGGATATGATAACTATCTATAAATATATAAAGGGATCGTACAATAACGTCTCTAATGCTTTATTTACCAGTAGGTCCTTCCAGCTGACAAGAGGGCACCCATTCCGATTAGAAGAAAGAAGGTTGCCGCTGAATATTCGGAAGGGGTTTTTTAAAGTGAGAACTGTCAAGATGTAAAATTCTCTCTCTGAATCAGTCAAACTGGCTGATACATTAGATAGCTTTAAGAAGGGGTTGGATGGCTTTTTAGCAAAAGAGGGAATACAGGGTTTTCAAAGATAGCTTATAGAACTAGTCGATTCAGGGACTGGTCTGAAGGAATCAGGAAGGAATTTTTTCCCCCACTGTGGCAAATTGGAGAGACTTCAGATTGGGTTTTTTGTCTTCATCTGGATCAATTAGCAGTTAGGCAGGTTATATATAGATTTAAAAGGTTGAACTTGATGGACATATCTTTTTTTTTTTCAACCTAACTTAGGAAGTTACTATTTCTACTTAAGTACTACAATCAGACAGTATAAGACAGAACTGCTTACATGTACACATTATATTCCTTTTTCCTCAACTAAAAACGATATAAAAGAGAAGATGGTTATAATTATTATATTTTACTTATTTATTTTTATTTGAGACACTCTGGATTGAGTCACATTTGGAGAACTGAATTTTTCCATTGAAATCAGATTTTGGCCTTCTTCGTAGAAGATACCGTGGTTAGTTTTAGCAAGTGGCCAAAAGCCCAGCGCAAGCATATTCTGCTTCCCCTTTATCCAGGCTACAATCCAAAATGCTGTTTTTAATATAAACCGTACAGTTATTTAACAATACAAGTGACAATCAGCAATGCCCCTTGCAATACTCCAAAATCCAATATTTTTCTTACAAGCAGTTTCTAATAACACCTTTGTTTTGCTCAACCTGCATTTAAGTTCTTTTTAATTAATTAAACATTTATAATTAGAGAAATTGTTCTATTTTGTTCTTAGGGACAGGACATTTTAGATAAATAATGCATTTAATTTTTTTTATTTATTATGGGCATTTACATTTTGAATTAGCCTATTGCAGTGTACCTCATTAAAGGGTAATATGTAGTTAGGTGTTTATTTTTATAAAACAGATACAAATGTCTTGTGGGGCTACCTTTTGGTTTATCCACTTTTATTGTTACTCTTTGCATATGCATTTTCAATTGATTTCTAGCGCCCAGTTGTTGGATATCAAAAAAGGTTTTATTAATTTCATACTAACTTATTCAGGCCGAGGCATATTTGGATATCATCTTGGTTCTTTTGTTTGTCCATTTTTATGGAACAAGTATGGGATCTATATGCTTGGGACCTAGGATGTTTGGTATTATCAAGTACAAGGTTGAAATATTTGTTTTAATATGACTCTTGAGTTTGACATTTTGACAATGGGCGTCTCTCCTTATAACCCCTCATCCTCCTGAATTTTTTTTTAAGCTATAGTTTTAGGGTTCTTAAAACCAAGCAGGCCTAGCATTTGACATTATGTAAACAGTGCTCTATGAGTTCAGCCTGTCCAAATAATAATAAATATAAAACTCAAGATATAAGTTTTACCTTATAGCTGTCCTGGAGAAATCCGCTGCCTGATCTGATAGAACCTTCCTGTCTCTCAATGTTCTGCACATACTTGGAACACCAATGACTTGCAAGTTAGGTTGAGTTAAAGGACATGTAACCCCTCCCAACAAAAGTGTAATCAGTGAACAGCCACTTTAAAATCTTTAGATAACTGCCACAGAGTAAGGCTGCAACATTTCCTTAATCACTTAGAATTCCTTCTACTCTCTATCCCACTCTGCCCCTCCCACAGGAATTTACTTTGGCTGTTGGTTCATGAGCATGCTCAGTTCTTCTCAGCTTAGATCACTAAACACAGCCTCCAGTCTAACAGCCAATGAAGAGATAGCATTGCTGGTTCCCACAGAAACTCAGCTGTCTGATCCTATTTTTTGCTCGCTCAGTTCAGCTTAGCCAATACAGAGCTCAACCCCAAATAGAGGCAAATAGAGGGGGTATGTGCTGTACAAATGATGTGGCTTGGGGTTGGAAGATATGCCCAACTTATATACATGGTAGGAAAATGTAGGTTTTACATGTCCTTTAAGGAGGAATCTACTATTCTTCCATTAGTAAGAGAAACAATATGCTAGTAGCAGATTAAAAATCAGGCCAATTTTTATTCCTTAATTTTTTCTTGGGGATATACTGATTGAATTCTGTACAGTTTAATAATGCAGAGGACTATCAATGCCTGACATTCAGATGCAGCTGCCCTTTTACCTGCTTAAATGCTGAATTTCTGAGCAAGGGGGGAGCATCATGGACTCTCCAGACCCCCTGGACCCCCTCCAGTGCCAATAAGGTAAGCTTGGAGGGGGGGGTCTGAAGCAACAACCACCTCAGAGCGGCAGAGGGGCTAGAATCACCCCTGTACAGTGCTTCCTTTCCCAATAAATATTAATGGCAGTATTTTTATAAATTGCTGCAATAATGTATTCCAAAGATCTCAAAGTGAATGCATAAAAAAACATCTGTTTGTTGGTTGTTTTTTTTATCTCAAATATTATTATGAGAAATGAAAGGCCTGCAAATCTGTAATGGAATATTCTATAGCTGAGCAAAAAAAAAAAAAATACCCGTGGTGCTATATGATGAGGAAGAAGGTGTTCTTCGTGAAAAGCTTTTTACTGCAAGACTTTGACCTCTCTGTTTTCTACGCCAGGCAGTCCGACATTTTGAATCGATGCTCTGCTTGATTCTATACCAGTCTGACTCTGTGATTCTAAACGTATGGAAAAGATGACCTGCCAAGCAAAAGAAATAAGAAAATGTGACATTATACAAAATATCCCCATACAGGAACCTGAACATATTTAGTTGTCTAGCTTGTAAGTAAAACATCTATTACGCAAAATTCAGATAAATGTACCTCAAGTAGATCAAGTTTTAGACTGGCTAGAACTGTCAATATATGTGATTTTATCACCAACATGCTCTTGACAAAAATACACAATATTAAATTCATGGAAGTACCATAGTTGTCATTAATAAGTGCAGGAATGGGATTTCATTCAGACACCCAAATCTGGGAGAACCAGTGTGCAGGGCATCAAGATGCCATGTCCATAACTGCCTAAACAACAATAGACTGTAAGGTAGGAACTCCAACTTCTCAATTTTAAAATTTTTTAAAAAGAAATACAAAAAAATTATTTGAGGTAGCACCTACAAGCCAATTTATTAAGTTAAAATCATTTAAATAAATGGATCCGGTTTTTAACTTAAACTTGCTTAATCTCTCTTAATCCTCTCTTGTTCTTTAATGTGAGTTTTCACATTTACTGTAAGGAACAGGTTTAGGAACTGGGTATGAAGCCCAAGAGGTACAATGTATTTTTCAGATATATTTTACATTGTTTGTTTACTTGGGTCATATAAATGTGTACTTTTTTCTACACATACACAATGTTTGCTGCCATAAACTGTCTTGTTACTTCCACTCACAGTGCCCACTGAGTTTCCATTCACTATACTTTTAACATTTTTGTACCCTTATTTGTGCTCTTATTTAATTAATGGAAGGTAACATAAAATGAATACATTTGATAGCTTATTAAATGTTTATATGTTTGACTTGCCTCCTAACAAGAACAATAAAACTTAAATAAAGACACGTTTATACCACTGTGTGCTCACCAGCCAACCATATCTGAAGATTTTTTTGCCAACTCCCTATATGCTGATAAATACAACTAGAAACTATGTGTAAATCCTATCAAAAAAGCAGACAATTGGGAAAGGTGAGGTAACATTTTTGGAGACCATTAATGCTAGTTGGACAATGTCAAGGTAATTTTATGCCAAAGATTTTAGGAAAAAAACTTGTCACAAGCATTTTATTAAAGGGGTAAAGTAATTACATTACCCCCCAAATCCCTTTAGGGTAGTAAATAAATGGGAAGAGCTTAAGCAGCGGTAACGCAGATCACAAAATGTAAATACTTTATGGACCATAACATTTCAGGATTAGCTGTGCATGTTTCAGCTCTTAACTGTTCATTTTTTGCCATGCATAATGGATCAAACATTTTATTTGCACACCACATCATCTTTTGTTACAATCCCATAATGGCCCATAATTATCGTTAAGTTTCCAGTGATGAAATCATAAGATCCATGAGAGCTGATTCTAACTGTATATTATATGAAACAGGCTTTCGACATTACGATTTTACACACTCTACAAGCATGATAGCTGAAATCTAAGTCAACAGTCAAATGCCCAATCTCTGCAAACAAAACAAATACAGTTCTCATCTAATCAAGATATATGTCCAGCCAATCCAAATCGTGGGCCAACAGTTACTTCTTGGAATTTAAAGCAAGCTCTGATTTGCATTAACCCTTTTTTTTTTGCTTTTAACTAGCTAATCGTGCCAAATGTTAACACATGCTTACATTTTAATAGAGTACATTACAGATGTATTTTGCTTTGCTGTACATTATAATATCATCATCTTTGGAAACTTTAGCAGCTACACATCAGAGAGCAGAGCTTGTCTCGCCCCCATCAAAACTTTACGGACAATCCAAAATCTATATTCCTTTGTACTGACAGACATAGTTTAATGTTGTTCTTTCTAAGTTACTCTGGATCTATTCCAAGACACAGTGAGAAAAGCCACCAGAGCCTGGGAAAGGAACAGATCATGTTTAAATAGACTCAAGTGTTAGAATACAAGGCTCATACATGGAAAAAGCTCCTCTGTTAACTTATTGATGGTTACTATAGGTAATGAAAAGATTAAATGGAACAACATACATAAGAAGGAAAACTATATAACATTAAAAACCTTGTAAGGCCTCACCAGACGAGGATTAAAAACTTTAATATTTTACAACAGGTTCAAGGGCTGTCACAAGTTCCTAATTAAATTGGAATAATTATAGGGGAGACTGTTAATCCTGGAAATTTGGTAGATGGTATTGTGCCTCTATTCTTCCTATTCTACCTCCGCCGTGGGTGCAAAAATCAGGATTCAATATAAAAGTGGTACAAGAATTTGGCACGTCACAACAGAATAATTGATAAATAGTGCTTTTATTGCCACACAACATGTTTCAAGCTTGTGAGGCTCTTTGTCAAGTGTGAAACAACCAATAGGAAATGCAAATTTAAAGTGCTTTACAGGAAGTGACATATACAGGTGTAGTTCCACATCCCCTCAATGTAGTAACCACCAATGCAATTAAGTAAGCAATAGAAAAAGTTCAATTAAAGTCCAAGTAACTCAAAGCCCATTCAGTAATTTTCAAGCGTTTTTTTCTTCTTGAAAAAACTCAATGGACAAAGTCTGCAGATGCAGCACATGTTATTTTGTCCCTATTTTGCCACATCTTTTATTTCAATGGAACAAGCTTGTGGTAGTATGTGGCAGAAGACTAAATTAGCTATACCCCAATAGTTTCCAGACCAGCACTCCCTTTAGTGAAAAAAATAAAATTTTTATTGTTGCATAGTATCAGTTTCCAACATTTCTGTCCCCTCGTTGGGAACGAAACGTCGGAAACTGATACTATGCAACAATAAAAATTAAATTTTTTCACTAAAGGGAGTGCTGGTCTGGAAACTATTGGTGTATATAAGATTACCGCACACCCCTTTTTTTTACCTAAATTGGCCTTGGAGTGTGGATACTCATTGGAATATTATATATATATATATATATATATATATATATATACACATACAGTATACACACACACAGACAAATACAAGAGGTCCTCAACCCATTATTAATATATTTAAGACAGTGAGACATTTTGTGCATACAGCTACAAAAAATGCCTTACCCTAGGGATTGTTTGTCCATATATTGCAATATATTTAAGATGGCCAACTAAGTCAAAGTCATCCCATATCTGGCCAATGTGGTGGCACTGCATAATGTCTATGTGATCACACAATTATTGTAGATGGGTTTCCTTGTTTCAGACAACACTACAGTATAATGCATGGACCAGTAAGCCATGTACAGACCAGACTGAAAACCAAGTTTAGTCTATCCCTATAGGGACTTGAGCTCTTAACTATTGCCCTTTGTACTGTTCCAACCTTAAATGCCAATTTATATGGCTAACTATTATGCACTGGTCGTGTCCAATAAGAGTTGGACCTGCCAAAGTTAAATTTTATAGGTCAACGTGAACATTTTCAAAATAAAACAAAAGAAATATAATGTAGTAATTCAGGTTAAATTCAGTCTTGGCAAAACATATGTGCCCCTTCCATTGTAAATAAATAAGCAGAGATGGAAATATAGCAATGAGTTATGCCATGATAAAAAAAGTACATATTCCATTACCATTTGAAGGATGAATGCATCATATCAAACAAAATATGCATCTAATGATTGATACTTGTAAAACCTTAAAAATGTCACAAAAGGGAAACATTAATAGCGACTGCAAAACAAATGTATGTCTAAGTACTTTGTTTTTATTTCAGCTTTATAAAGCAGAGATTATACTAAAAATGGAAAAAGCAAACTAATATTGTGATGAAGATTGTTCTTGGCAAAGTGTCTTCTTCCTATGCTTCACTGTGCTACAAAATTGATCATAACATAATTAGAAAGCAAACAAAAAGATAGTTTATGAGGAGGAGAACATTTTTAATCCAAGTTTAACATCCATAATTTTACAGCTGAGTTACATCTCTCAAACAAACAGAATATAAACGTCTACTGGATATAAAGGAATAAAAAAATGTGCATATTAATGGAAAATGTACTTTGCTGCTTTTGGCTCTGGTATTGTTTGGCAAAACATCTACCGTTACATGCTTTGTAGATGTCATACTTAAGGGCCATGCTTCCCAGAATCACCTCTAACTTAAGTCAAGGCCCTGCCCTGTAAATTGTTGCTCAAGGATTTTTAAAATGTATGGGAAACCAAAGCCCCTCCCCTAACTTCCTCACCCTTTTGGCAACTATCCTTGACATGGTCCTTTGTACAAAACACACACAAAACTCTCTCTTTCGCTCTCTCTATTTACACAGAAAGAAGTCCATATTCAATGCGCACTCCCAGATTGAAGCATTGAATATGGATTTGTGCACATATTAAATAAAACCACTATATAGCTCGCCATATTGCTATAGAAGGGAGGGGGTGCAGATCTTGATGGAGGATATATATTTATTTAAAGGAAAAAAAAACATTGCTGCTGTATTAGTGTTACCTATAGCAACATAAAATATAATTTATATTAATATAAAAGTGTTTTATCACAACTGGCATGTACCATCTGCATTCGGCAGTTGTAGCAGTGCAGCGAGTATGAACACTATAGGAGAGAACATGCTGTGTTAACGCATACATCCCACCAGTGGGAAACTCAGGGCAAAATGTTCATGTGTAGATGCCCCAAAAGTTGAATAGGACAAAAGTTGTATGTTTATATAGCAGAAAACAAATCAGCTGTGTAGAACAATTTTCAGCTGTAGAGTAATTACATATGTTAAGGTACATGGTATTGGCCAAATCATACGGATTTGATTGTTTGGTCCCAGTCCAATGATTGGATCACAACGAAGAACAAGCAGGTCCCTCAGGAAAGAGTCACATGAATGCAGCAATCCTCACCAAACATGGTTTTCTAACTTTCTAACAAGGTTTTTCTTTTTTCGGAAGTGTCGTATCGGCGCATGCGCAGTTGGAGCAGTCTTCGGTTTCTTGACAACTGTGCATGCGTCGAAATTGAAGGAAATTGCCTAAGCACCGGAAGACCTGAAGGTTACCAAAGAGAAGAAGATGGCCCCCGTTACCTCCGATGCCCTGAATGTGCACCGAGGGGTAAGTAAAGAGTTAGGGGCATTTACCAGGGGTAACAGCTAGGCTGGGGGGAGCAGGGAGGGGGGTCTATGTAGGGTAGGGTTTTTTTAATCAAGGGTTTAGTTCTCCTTTAAGGTATGAAGATCCAAGTTACAGAAAGATATGTTATCCTGAGCATTCTGAGCACCAGGTTCCATACCTGTTTCTAAACCAGAGGCTTTTGGATGTTTTGGGTTCAGTCCCATCATTACAGATCAGCGCTGGTTCAGGTTTACTGCAGCTTGTACAAAGATACTCAAAATCTGCCATTAAAGACACCATGTTTCAAGGAGTATACAGAATTAATATTCACCAAAAATACCCTAGAGGTGCCAACTCCACAGGAAACTCTGCACTAAAGATTATACAGAAATGGCCAAGTTATTTTCACTGATTTATCTGGCCTGAAAATGGGAGTTTCCAAACATCTGATTTTAGTTGCATTAAGGAACACAGGCTGCCTACCCTTGTCATGGGATATTGCATTTTAGGTATTTTATGTAGGGGAAAAAAGTTAAAGCTGTTAAGCTGCAGTAAACCCTAATATTTATAGTTCTTGATCTTTGTATATTTTACAATATAATGCTGAAAAACTTTATGGATGCCACATGAAAGCCAACAACAGTTGATTCATTAGAAGGATTAATAGTGATATATTTTATAAGAAATATGTTTCTCACACTAATATATTGGTATGTACTTGAAATTAAAACGGAGGAAAATCCAGTGTAAATAAAAGTTTTATAGTCAATTAGATAAGCTGATCCAAGCTGTAACATGAACCATATTATTCTGTTGACTCTAGCAATGAGTTCAATATTTAATTTGGTTGAGAATCAAGCCTCTGAGTTTACACATATGTTTGTCACAAATTGGTAATGCAGTAACATATCACATAACTAAGGACATCTGCAAATCATCATCATAAACATTTACAATTTTAGGCAATCTTGAGATTTTTTCATAGTTTACTTATTTGCCACCAACCAAAAGATATTGAAATATCTCTTAGCTTTCTCTTATTGAGATACTCTGTAATTTACTTTGCTGTAGGTGGCTTTTTGAGCAAAGTAATATGTTGTTCCTATAAGACAAGTCTATTTAGTGATATCTGGCTCAAATATAAAAGTGACATTTTAACACAGTTGTCCGTGATGAAATAGCTAACATCCATTAGGTTTAAAATTTCTCAATTTAAAATGTACTTATTTAAGTAAAGTGCAATCCATATCAAGGTCCACTGGTCAGAAGGGGCTCTCTGTGGGAGAATTTCTTTGCCTCCCTCCCTTGATGGCCTGATGGCTTTGTAGTACATTATCTCATTTATAAAGTTCAACTACTAAAACTTTTTTAGATTGATATTTGGCCCATGTTGTAGCCAATTTCCAGAAAGACACAAATTCCCTGCTCTAAAGTGGCAAGTCTCCGGATCAGCATTTTAGTAGGTGCTTAAATTCCAGCAATGTTCTCACAACGTACTTATAAAAACACCAAGTGCTTTATTCAAAGGAAAAAGTATCTCTCTCCCCATGTCCTTTTTGACATAAGCCCATTCAGTCAAATAATCTGGATCACAAACATGACCTGCAGGTGTGGTGAAGCTCCTGTAGTATAGAAATTACCATGCCCGTTGCTTCAGCGCACCTATCTTTCAAATAAAGTGATTGGTATAGAGATTAGAGTGCATTGTGTTGGACTAAAGAAAAGCCGGTAAAATAAAGGGTACACACATTTTGAACCCAAAAACAAGGTACAGTAAAGAAAAAAAACTGTTTTAAAATCTATAAGCGAGAAAGAAATATTTTTTGTAAAGTATCAGTAAGCTATTTTTAAAAAGCAAAAATGCTTGTTTGATATATAGTGCTTCTGAACTAAAAACTACAGGACAACGTATAGCTGCCAAGAAAAAAAGTGTAGAAACACAAAGCACGATCCACATCACCCGACTTTGTGCTGTTCATTATTTCCACCGTCTGTATCAAGCAAACCAAATATCAGGGCCAAGTCCAATTCTCTGTGGATGCCAAAGTGCATAGACTCTTGCTGAAGCCATCAAACTGGGTGTGGCCCTAATGAATTGCTAAGCCACTGGCAGCATTACCAAATTGTATGTGCAGTTTTCTTAAAAAATGGAGTTGTATGCCTTAAGGTATATTTTCTGTCTGGAGGCAAATGTGTCATGTTGTGCAGATATTACTGTATGTGATTTGATATTTCTAAAGGAGAAAATAAACAAATAGCCATGACGTTAAAATCACATGAGTACTTCTTTTTGACTGATTGTATGGTTTTACTACTACCAAAAATTACAGTAAAGATTGCATTGTCCTGGTGCACCTTTCTTAGAAAATTAGCCCTCATGTGCCCTGCAAGTATACTATGCTCTTTGATTTTAATTCACAGTTTTATTATTTTCAGGGTGTCTCATCCTATTCTACTACTGTTTTACACAGGCTTCTTTGATCCATGTACAAGCAGCTTTCTCTCTACTGAAGCATGGGTCCCGTCCAGGCCCATTTGGCAGGTAGTAAATAATTTATGTGGTGAAAAAGTTAAAGAATTTCTGTGCTGAATGCTTCTCTCTCTAGTTGAATTTACATTTTTAACTGCAAAAATGTAAATTAAAGTAAATTTGTCTACAAAAAATACTTGTTTAAATACAACACATCATATATTTTAAATTATAAACACCTTTACATGCTCAATTTTGGAGTCTTTTAAAGGCCCAATTAAGTACCAGAAGATATAAATTCTGGTGTTATCCAATTTTTCCATGTGGAGGGCTGGTTATATGCTAGACCAAGATGCTTACTTGCCAAATCCTTTTGAAATGATTATGTGATACAAAAATTTAATGGAAGTCTCATGCAGGTTGGAGTGCCATAATAACAATCTGGGCCTCCAACAGGTCTGTATTCAAATCCACAGAGGTCTGAGTTTTGCCAACTGGTCATCTTCTTTGCACTCTTAGCATTTAAAGTGATACTAATGTTTGCAGTCAAAGTACAAAGAACAGTTTACATATGAACATCTGCCTAAAAATACCTCCTATTTAGTCCAATTGTTTTACACAAAATTAAAATGTCCACTGTTATGCTGCTCTAGGACACCCACACATCAGAGAAAACTTAAGAACCATTTATAAGGTATATTGAAGGATAGGCAGTGTTTAAAAAGAAGGTTGTAATAAAAACAAACAGGCACAAGTTTGTGTTTGCTGTCACTTCAACCTGCTTCCAGTCTAATTCATGCTGCCCCTCTTCCTGAAGCGGACTCAAGAATTCAGACACAGAGAAGCCTCCTGCAACACCTGAACCCAGAAGAAGTCTGGAAGGGACAGGATGTCAGAATTAATGCTGTTGATTCTAATAGATAACGCACTCCAAAACAAAAATAATAAAGATATTAGAAGTCATTCTGAAGTTCAGTGACTTGCATAAAATCATTTGATTTGCAGCCTCGAGCTTTTATATGATCATCAGACTCCTTGGTGACGTTTTATAAAGTTTCAATATTAATTTTAGAAATTACAGAAGGGGAGAATATTAGCCAATTTATTAAATGTGCATTTTGACATCTTAAAGTTCCATTTAAACCTAAAAAAAGTAACATGGACATAGCTTTACTATGGGATCTACTGTAAGAACACATAGAAGTTACCTTTATGTAGAAAACTGGCAGCTGCTTGATAGCTGTATACTTTTTCAAACTATTGTCTGACAAGCACTGGTATGATCAATTGTCAGGCAAATGCATAGTCTATGAATGACTGTTTCTAGTACTTCAATGCCAAGGTTTTGAGCTAAAAACCCAAGCATTTATAGAACTCGCATGCACAATTAGTCTAAGTATTACTATATGTCTCACTGCTCTCCTTGTCAACTACTGGCCACAAATGTTGCAAAGTTTACTTTTCTACTTATTTCTGAAGTTCCAGCTACATTGTAGCCCTTATGGTTATTTGTGTAACCGCCCGCCCCCCCCTTTAACTGCTGTATCCATTAGTTTTCTTTTCTTTGTGGCACACTGTTTCTGCCATGCTAGATGATTCCTATATGAACTACAGCCTTGGATTTATAGATCTAGTGTGCTTTTTAATTGTTATTCTGATTGCTCTTCTGTATTCATTTAAATTTCTAGATGAGGATATCTGCGATTAAATCAGAAATGTGAAAATATTGAAAGCTTTCCTATCAATAATGCTAAGAGTAAAATTACATGAACTAGTTCTTTTATTAAGTACCGGGAAGCCTATAAAGAATTACTGCTAAGATATCTGTATATACAGTCTGGCAGTTACAACTGAATTTCCCCAAAATATGGGATACTGTGTAAAATGTAAACAGAATGCAATGATTTGCAAATTATTTAATGAAGTAAATAAAGACATTCCCTGAAAAAGATGTTTTCTGGAAGGCAGCATATGTTGCTCCAACCCCTTCTTTGCATGGTAGAGTTTTAACTTGCATTTGCGGATGAAGTGTCAATCTGTGTTCACACTACAGAATTGTGTGTTTTAATGCAGTGCCACCTAAGTGGTCAAAGATTATGGCCATCTAATACAGGCTTTTGACATTGTCCCTTACATACAGAGATTACTTTGGATTCCCGGAATTTTAATATGTAGTGTTATGAAATCTCCAAATTCAGGAATGTTACTGAATTGCTGAAATATTTGCAGCAATATCAGACAATGTTTCACAGAGTGGTGTACCCACTTACTTCTGAGACCTCAGTCTCTCTGGGATGCTCTTTTTGTGCACTACAAAAAATTTTTCTTGTGACAATTTTTAAAAGAATATTTAGTTTTGCAAATCATGCGAGGGGACATGATTACACTTTACAAGTACATTAAAGGACATTATAGACAAATAACAGGGGACCTTTTTACCCATAAAGTGGATCACCGCACCAGAGGCCACCCCTTTAGACTAGAAGAAAAGAACTTTCATTTGAAGCAACGTAGGGGGTTCTTCACAGTCAGGACAGTGAGGTTGTGGAATGCACTGCCGGGTGATGTTGTGATGGCTGATTCAGTTAATGCCTTTAAGAATGGCTTGGATGATTTCTTGGACAGACATAATATCAAAGACTATTGTGATACTAAACTCTATAGTTAGTATAGATATGGGTATATATAATTTATGTGAAAGGATGGGAGGGGTGTGTGTATGGATGCTGGGTTTTCACTTGGAGGGGTTGAACTTGATGGACTTTGTCTTTTTTCAACCTGATTTAATTGTATGTAACTATGTAATCCATTCTCTCAAAAGATTACTGGATTGCTACGTGCTTGCATAGTTGCCAAAATCAGAAAATCATTTTCAGAGATGTTCTGTCTATGACCATTTACTTCATACAAAAATTTCCCTAAAAGGGTGCACATTGCATCACACCTACCATAAACAACCCGCTTAGCTAGAACTACTATTACTAGCAATTCAATAGCAAAATTTGTGTTAAAATTCAAATATTTAAAAACTGTTAGTACATATATATTTTAATATTCCTACTATAAAAGCTACTTTGATGAACGCCGTTATAATAATTCATGCCACTACATTCGTTTATTTAGTGATTACATGCCATCCTTCGCTGACTTTAAAGAGATAAAAAAATAAAAAACAGGTGTTATAATGCAGAAACCTGCTTAAAATTCTTTAATGTGATCTGTCAAAATAGCTATCCACAACCTGCATTCACAACTAGTTTTTCACTTTATCCCTGTTTGGCCTCTTCCTGGCCGCCTTTTGGTTTTGGCCAGTCAAAACTCTGGAGCAGCATCTGTATAGTGGAACAAAAGACACCCTGCTATAATAACCACTACTAAAAAATGGTGGGACAAAATGCTAACAACATATGAGACAAGTATGAGGCCCAGCAAGCAAAGCCAGGGTGTCACATCTGGAATTTGTTCTAAAGCATTTTAACGAAACGGGGCTTACCATATAGTGACACATAATTCTAAGCATTTTGAAACTACAAGACAATGTGATTTTTTTTAAGTAAAGTTTATTAAAGAAATTGTTGCTGAAAAACAAACCTACACTGCTTACCACTAATTGAACTGGCACTCACTGCTGGCAGGGTGATCTGCAGAAAGACAACAAATACTTTATTTCTTGTCGGAGTGTGTTATGACCAGTTGCTGATATAATATTCCTATAGCTTAGCATTTGGGAAATGGTTCGTATTAGCTAAACACCACACAGACTTTCTTCCCAGAAACAGATTGATTTTGCAGGTTGATGATATTTTGTAGGAGATTCACTATAAAGTGCTGTGTGAACTTTTCTCCATATGTTCTAATTAATGAGTTTTCAATGTTGTGTTTGTTCCTTAGTTATCAGTGGTGTGTGTGTTCCCTGGCTTTCCTATATTGATCCACCTTAACACTACATAGGTGGCCAGTTCTGTTATCTCATTTCACTTCTTTTTTTTTTTTTTAAGAGCGAGGCCAAATTATTAATTTATTTCCTGGTATTTATATAGCTTTACAGAGATTATACATCACACACACACTATGGTCAATTTTATCAAGAGCCAATTAGCCTGCCTGTATAAAAAGAAACAGAGTGGGAAGAAAGATTAGTTTTCCGAAGTCGCCCGAAGTTGCCTCACGAGGAAACTTTGGGCGACTTCCGATAACGAATCACCACGAGTGATTTAGTGCCGGCGTTTTTTTATTTTAGCCGGCGCAGAGTCAGGGAATTCGTTTGGTGGAGATTGGTCGCCGTAAAGACAAGGCAGTTAGTCGCCAGACGACCAAATCTCCCCAAAACGCCCAGTGTGGCCTAACCCTTAAACATGTCTGTTAGTTAGTAAGGAGCTGACTGCATCCGTTTGTCCTTTATGAGATATTTCAGCAGAGCCAATGAGGGAATCCGTGCTCTCCAGGCGCAAAATCGTCTGTTTGTGGTGGCTGTGATGGTGAGCCGGTGGTAGCTTGCCTCTTAGAAGATGTAGCTTGTTGTGATGATTGCAAAGCAGACAATTTTTCTAGTGAAGAAGACATGCTTAAGAGAGTGGCCTGGAAGGGTCGGAACCAATTCAGAATGACATTAGGTTCATCTTCTTTATGCAGACAATCTGTTTTTCTTATGTCCATGCGCACTCTCTTTACCCTTTGGGTGCTTAGGTACACATTTGAAGGTTCTTGAGTTAGGGGCTGGTACCCGTGCCTGCTCTAAAGCCTCGTGGCAAGGCAAACCCTGATGCCATGTTAAGACGGTTAGTGATGGAGAACTGCAGGTGGCAATGAGCTAGAGAGGCTTAGCGAGAGAGGGAAAGAGTGGAGTGAAGCATGTGTAGAGCTGTGCTATCGTTACTTGAGGGTTCTAGAGAGTCCAGATAAGGGAGCGCGGATGGTGGTGCTATGGAGCTGACAGTAGTGTCTGCGATCCCGTCTTTGAAGCTGCCGGATCATAGTCGGCGCATTGTGGAACCAGTCGGAGAAAGGCAGAAACGGAAGCTCCTCTGTGTGCTCTGTGTCCTTTGCGTCTGGCACCAAATGGCTTACTTACTTTCCTGTCCCCACGCTGCTGATACTGGGACTGTGTGGTACATAGCACCTTGGGCATTTAGGGTATCGCTGGGGCATTAGAGTTGGGGGGTAAGATAGTGCTGCAGCATACCTATCTACTGAGCCCCTTAAGAGTTGGCAGCGCTGCAGCATGCCTCTCAATGCCAATAATAATAATAATATGGCACAATAAAGTAAAGGAATAAGAATGAAAAGTATCAAAATGAACAAAATAAAATAAAAGGGGTTTCAGTTGCATTTCAACTGCCCCCATTCTGTATAACAACAGAATATTCATCCCATAACTGCAGGTCCTGGCATCAATGAGTGATCATTATAGGAAAAAAGCAAAATAATAAATTACACAAAAACTTTATTGAGCTAAATATCTGTGTATGCATCCCATTAAAGCAGCAAGACATATTTACAACTGGATTTTTCCATATGTCTGAGAGGAAAAAAATAGATAGCAAAAATGTATTGTGCGCTAATGGTAAAATCACACCAGTGAGATCATAAGCTACAAATGAATCTGGTTAGGATAAGCACTGGCTGGCTTGGCACAATGATAAATACATGACATAGTTGGTTGGCAAACATTTATACGCTATATATATATATAACTTTTCTGTAGTGTTAGAAACAGATTCTGAACAAAGCCAAAGCTGGGACACGCAAGGAATAAGCACAGATGAGAATTAATTTGGAAGGTACTTCAAACATATCAAATTAGTTTTTATGGTAGGGAGTAACTTTGCACCAAAGTAATCAGTGCAACCTCACCATCAAAACAAACTGACTTATACCCTTCACAGCAACTTTACACACCATGAGATGTAAAGAACGCAACAACCTGACTTTTCTTCATGTGAAGATGTCAATAAAGGAGCACCTACTAGTGGTCTTGAATATATGGCACTGTTCTAATGACGCACAGGCAGAATGCAAAGACATATATAAATAAGGAATTTGCTGTTAACAGATTGTTAAATCCTTTACGGCAGAGACACCGTGATGAGGGGTGATTAGTGGCCCGGCGACAAATCTCCTCTTCTTCTGGACGACTAATCACCCGAACTAACTTCCCGCCAGCAAGGCCGGATTTACATAGTGAGCGCCCCGAGGCCCACTGCCGTTCGTCGCCCCTGTCCCCTCCCCTTTATTCATGCAAATTTTCATTCTGGACTAGAGCAATGGGGATTGGCGCACGGGAAATTTAAAAAGTGATTGTACCTCCAGCGCATCCCCAGTGTTTTTGAACCAATGTGGGTGTAGTTGGGCAGCATGCCGTCCCCCTAAAATCCTGCCGCCCTAGGCCCGGGTCTAGATGGCCTTTCCACAAATCCAGGCCTGCCCGCCGGCTCAAATGTAAATTGCGGAAAACCAAGCACCACAAGTGCCATCCCACCCGCGATTTACATTCTAGCCAGCGGGAAGGCAGGGGAGGCAGTTTGGGGAGATTAGTCACCGAAGAAGAGGAGATTTGTTGCCAGGTGACTAATCTCCCCGAATCGCAGCGTGTTTCTCTGCCCTTATGTTTAATCATTATTATGACAGTATATTGCAGATTAATCATTACTGTTTATTTAAACTGTCTCTATATAGTACAGAACATACCACTAGCTCTTTATTTACTCTTTTTTTCCAGTACAAGAAAAAGAACAAACTGGCAGAGGACTAAGACAATGTTAAAAAAGCATTTCCTTTAGCTAAAATGCCCGATATGATCCTATTGATTATATCACTGTTCAGACATTTATCCACAGTTGCCTGTGCGGTTTGTGTTGGTGGGGTTATTGGCTGATAGAGATTCCTTTTCATGCAGTTCATGTCTGTTTCCATTCAGCATTTACTTTAATGCCTACTCAGTATTTTCTTGCCACCACAGAACACCAAAGTAAACTTAAAGCTAAGTGTTTTTTATTAGCTTCGGAGACTATGCGCAGCCTGAAAGCAAATGAAATCCTGCTGACAAAGCATTCACTTTATATATACTAGACTTAGACTTGTGGAAAGACTGTTATTACAAGACAATACAAAGAAAGTCACCACACAAATAAAATGCAACAAAAGTGAGCTGGTTTTAGGTGTTACATGTCCCCCCTCTATAAAATGGTTAAAAAAAAAAAAGAAAAAGAAACACTGACTTATAACCATATTTGATCATATTTTAAAATTTCTTGTAAGGTTTACCACAAAATATGAATAAGTCTGTGCTATGAATTTATAACACCACAGGACATCTTGTACATTCTGTGCTAGGCTTATTGCCATAGATCCTTCTTGTTGAATGGCTACTGAAAAACTCGTACAGGTATGGGACCTGTTATCCAGAATGCTTGGGATCTGAGGCTTTCTTGATAACAGTTCTTTCTTCAATTTGGAACTTCATACCTTTAGGGCAGAGACACATGGACAGGTTTGGGGAGATTAGTCGCCCGGCCAAAATTCTCCTCTTCTTCTGGGCGACTAATCGCCCAAAACTGTCGGCTAGAATGCAAATTGCCAGCGAGATGGCACTCGGATCGCTTCTTTTTCCGAAGTCGACCAAAGTTGCATCACGAGGAAACTTCGGAAAACCAAGTGCTCCAAGTGCCATCCCGCCGGCGATTCTCAACATTCTAGATTCTCCCCGAATCTGACAGTGTGTCTCTGCCCTAAGTCTACTGGCTAAATAAACACATAGGCTGGTTTTGCTTCCAAAAAGGATTAATTATATCTTAGTTTGGATCAAGTACAAGGTACTGTTTTATTATTACAGAGAAAAAGGAAGAAAATGTAAAGTTTGGAGATACCTTACTTAAATTGGCTAACTGAATAAGCAACAATTGCAAGCTTTCGGAACACATGGGCCCCTTCGTCAGGCAAAATACAAATACAAGAGAAAAAGGAAATCATTTTTAAAAATTTTGATTATTTTGATAAAATGGAGTCTATGGGAGATGGCCTTTCCGTAATTCAGAGCTTTCTGGATAACGAGTTTCCAGATAACGGATCCCATACCTGTACAAAGGCTGCCATGCGGATATCCTTTTCACTAAGGTTACACATTAAATAGGTTTGCAGTATAATTCCTTTGAAAAAGTTTTTCTAGAGAGTGCCTCTCAAACCACAATATGTGTACAGGTATGGGACCAGAATGCTCGGGACCTGGTATTTTCCGTATAATGGATCTTTATGTAATTTAGATCTTCATGCCTTAAGTCTACTAGAAATTAATTTAAACATTAAATAAACCCAATAGACTGGTTTTGCTTCCAATTAGGATTAATTATATCTTAGTTGGGATCAAGTACAAGCTACTGTTTTATTATTACAGACAAAAAGGAAATCATTTTTCAAAATGTGAATTATTTGGATAAAATGAAGTCTATGGGAGATGGCCTTTCTGTAATTTGGAGCTTTTCTGACATACATACCTGTACAAACTATTTCAATGTATAAAACAAAAGCTGAATGATATGGAAGTTAACCCTTGAATCTTTGGAGAGGAAAGTCAAGCATATTTAGTAGAGGTAGAGGCTGTCTTAACTTAGCTATAGGGCATTTTTGATAACTGGGTGCAGCACTCCAAGAAATGAATAAACACTACGCTGTTTAATATAATTTGGTAGATATGTGAGAGCTTAAATATGAGAAAGTTCTCATATCCATTATGGTTCATTGGGGTGAGGATTTATCATTAATATGGGGTTGACACCCATTCACATTTACAGATTGTAAATGCCTAGCCAAATTACATCCAACTATATCCTCAGAAGAAATAAAACACAGAATAATCAGCAATTAGGGGCACGACCTCTAACACTGAGTGTTTTCTAGACCTTTGCTGACTCCCACACAAGCAGAACAAAAAGAGCATGAACAAAACTAAGCAACCCACATGTTTCCGTGAACAGAAAATCAAAACAGGAACTAGAAGAATCAGACAATAGATGTAATGTAGAATCAAATTACAACAAGATAATATAAACCACATTTCAAGGGGATCTGTCACCCAGTTATAAAAATCTGTATAATAAAAATCCTTTTCAAATTGAAACCAACATTTTTTTTTATTAAAACATCGATAAAGGTTATAAACTCTTTTAAAATCTCAGCTGTCAGCCTTAGGCATAGTGGCGGGGCAGGAAATTCACTTTCCATTCTGCACTTCCTAGATATCACAGCACTCTTCACATCCCCCCTTCCTTGTCACCATCTAATTGTTTAGCCAGAGCACGGACTAGGCCACAGTACCGTCCAACTTCTGAGATACAAAGGGACGGAATTTTTCTGGTCTCCATGGGGGAGGGTGACAATGGAGGCCAGTGTTCGCCACTCCCCTTTTTAAAGCACACCCACTTTAAACCACAAGAACTTTTAAGACCATGTCCACATTGGTGGTAGCACACCAAAAACCCAAATGGTTGGTGCTCACTGCAGGGATATTACTCATCAATCATGTGAAGTCATATTAAAACATACCCTTAAATCCATATGCCTGCTCCTGTGGATAACACAGAACCCCACTCCAGCACCTAAGGGCCCCTAACAATAATTTTCAAATGCTAACCAACCCCCAGAACAAACCCTACCAGGCCACCACAGATAGTGTATGGCAGGTAGTATGGCACACACAGGGAGAATAGGGCAGGCCGAGTATGGCACACACAAGAAGCATATGGCAGACAGAGTTTGGCACACACAGAGTAGGGCACACATGGGCAGAGTAGGGCACGCACAGGGAGCATAGGGCAAGCAGAGTATGACGCACACAAGGAGCATAGGGCAGACAGAGTATGGCATTTGAAGAAACTTTTGTGTACACCAATGAGTTATATAAGGCGCATTGTTTGTGTTGGTACAGGTTCATCAATGATATTTTTACCATTTGGACGGGGCCACGTTGGACCCTTGAAGCATTTCATCATCAAATGAACTGTACCAGAACAAAATTGAAATTTACTTTACACAGTGATTTAAACAATGTTTCTTTTTTGAACACCAGAATTAGTAGGAGTGGAGATGCACTGTCCTCAGACCTATACATAAAACCTACTGATAAAAACACTCTATTACACTATAATTCATTTCATCCAATACAAATCAAGAAGTCCGTACCAAAATCTCAATTTAGTAGAGTGAAAAGAATAGTGTCTGATGACAGTGCATTAGAAACCCGACTAAATCGAATGCAAACAAAATTTGAAAGAAGAGGATACCCGGTGGGACTCCTAAGGAAACAATGTTCAGAAGTACAGAATGACAGCAAAACCCCAAAAGAATCAGAAAGATAGAATCCCATTTGTATCCCGCTATAGTACAGTAAGTACTTATGTAGAGAAGGCCATAAAAAAAAACACTGGTCGATACTAGGGGAAGGCTTACCTGATATAAATCACTTCAAGAACACCCCAATTATTTCTTATAAAAAATCAAAAACCATTTGGTCAATGGCTATATGAGCCGATGTAGGAGAGACCCATTCCCAAGAGCGACAATTATGTCCCAAAAAAAATGGAACATACCCATGTCTGGGATGTAATTGCTGTTGTGAAAGGAGAGGTGTTATATATCCCGAGGAAAGGGACAGTGATCAAAATAAATGGCTTTTACACATGTGAAAGTACCTTTGTTGTATATGTTATTAAGTGCCCCTGTGGGCTAGCTTATGTTGGACAAACCACACGAAGTGCAAAAGAACCCATAAGAGAACACAAGTGCGCTATCAATACTAAAAAAAGTGATCAAGCAGTTGCAAACCACTTCCTTATTGCGGGCCATGGGGTTCAACAATTAAAATATAAAATAACAGACATGGTACCCAAATTACGGAGAGGAGGAGACCGAGTAAAATTATTACTCAAAAAAGAAGCAAGATGGATTAGAAAATTGGAAACGTTAGCTCCCCATGGCCTCAACAGGGAATACGATTTAAGTAAGATTTAATGTTAAATAATTTAACAAATAATTTTTAATCTGTATATTTATTGAGAATATTTTACTTATGTGTATCTTTTGTATATTTTTACAGTTAAGCTTTTTCACGAGAAAACTTATGGACATTATGGAAAAGGTTTTTGCACTAAGGTAGACAGAAGTATCCACATGTAATTTTGATATAAATATTTGGCAAACAAGTTCAGAGTGGAAACTGTCAGACTTGCACCGGACTGAAGCAATTCGAAAGGCACAGGTGCTGACTGAATTACCTTGTGACACACATGGAGCATAGTGAAGGCAGAGTATGGCACACAGGGAGCATAGGGTAGCCAGTCTAAAGCAAGAGACAGGGAAACTTATCAGGCCCCTCCAGTAGTTTGGATAAGGTGTGAACAGGTGAACGATGTGGGCACTTTCAGTCTGGCTCTAAGGAACGAACAGTGCAGGGTTTAAGGGTGTAAACAATAGAGGTGTTACAGGTGTGAACAATGCATGGGATTACAGTCTGAATTTGAATCTTAAACAATGCAGCGGTCATTTAATCTCAGTACTTTACACAAGGTAAACAGTCACAGCAGGCAGACTTTCATGTGGGGGCCACACAAGGTTGGGGGCGCCAGTTGGACAGCACTGGACTAGGGTATCAGGCCCCTCATTCTGCCACATAAACAAGATTTTGGCATGATGCAAAGTTTGCCTAAATAACAGGGTTCACAAAATAGCTGCTTGCTGTCAAGAATTTGAATTTCAAGACTAAAAAACAAAATGTAAATAAGTGACGTTTATTTTGCTTTGGAATTATTTCTTAACGTGACAAGTCCCCTTCAAAAGGACAAGGAAAGACATTTTTTTTTTGTAGGGCACCGTCCTCTAATCCCAGCTCCTTACATATTACAGGCATGACTGAAGTTTTTGTTGGGTAGTGTACACTCGTTAATAGCTCACTGTACTAATCTGACAGCTCATGGTCCAGGACTTCAGATATCTAGAGGACCCAGCTAGCCAACAGTAGAGCGGCAGCCATAGCTTGTGGAACTACGAGGGAACTATGATCATGGGGAGGTGTTTTACGGAAAAAGCTTTGTCTTCACTTAATCTACTTTGTCCTCACAAAAGCTTCCTACTTACTACCAGTGTTGCCTCCAATTCCTTCTTGGCTATGTGCACAAAAAATGTATTTTGTGCACACATTTCAAACTTTTGTGCTCAGGTAAAAATTGATACAAAATTGTGTGTTTTAACACAAAATTCTTTGTGTGCACCACACACAATTTGTTGTGAGCGCTGGCCTCAAATTTTGTGTGCACATGCATGAGTGCACACCTTAGAGGGAACATTGCCCACTACCTATCGCTACATTCACTGTGAGACTACATAAGATCAAACATTGATTTTATATATAACGAAAGATGGTGTATTGTCTGTGACATTACAAAACATTGAACATTAACTATAGTATCCCACAGTCAGAATTCTATTTTGAAAGAAGCACAGCATGTAGACAAAGAGGGTAGATGCATATTTAAAACAATTATTATAACACACGTCATGGCTTTTATAGAAAATTCTCACACAGAAAAACCAGTGACTAGGTAACAAAGCTCTCCAAGTCCAATCCATCCCTGTGGAGATGTCATGCCCAGAGTCCAGTGTATTAATAGCCCAACTGGAGATGTAAGAGAACAATCTAACATATACAATTCTGGGCACAATGGAAACTAGGACTGGTCAGTCACCATAAACATTAAAAATTGTGCATATACTCTGAATTAGCACACAGTCAGTCTGGGCCCTCGGATTCATACTGTTTAATCTGAATCAGTACAGACAATGGGGCTCATTTTTCAACACTGGGCAAATTTGCCCATGGGCAGTTACCTATAGCAACCAATCATTGATCAATGATTAGCTTTTTGAAACCAGCTGCAAGTAGAACAATGAATGCAGCAATTTGATTGGTTGTCACGTGTTACTGCCCATGGGCAAATTTGCCCAGTGTTAATAAATGACCCCCAATGTGTTTAACTTAAAGAAGAACTAAAAGAGTAACCGTAGAAATGCTGGTCATTATAATTTAATTGCAGCCCTTTACCAGTGAAGATATTGCCTCCAAATATGCCTGTAGTAGCTTCCCATCCTCTTTTCTGCAGACTCCCACCATGTCTTCTTTGCTGCTGTCATTTTCTTGAGTTTAGCACAGCATATACAGAATATAGAATTAATGATACAAGGTTGATCAGTAATTCATATTCTTATTACATAGTGGCTCAGAATTTAATAAACAGCCCTGTGGCATGAGCTCCTATGGCAGGCAAACCTCATTGTGTGCTTGAGGATTTCTGAAGACCACTACTCAACATCTGCTCAGAGCACACTGAGCATGTGCAGTGTCACTGACACTCCTTACAAAATCCAAGATGGTGAGCTCCTATGCAAAGCTTTTAAGGCCTGGATCCTTACTGCTATAGGGCTACTGAACCTTTAGGCTGGTGCACTAAGTTTAGTATGTAAAATCAGTGGCGTAACTACCGGGGGAGGAGGGGGTGTGATTGGGCCAGGGCCCGCACCCCCTCAGGGCCCCCAGGCAGCTCACGCGCCACTGATTTCTTCAGTGTTTCCAGGCGTACGGAGGGGGGCGGGTGTCCGGCTGCACGTCCCGCGCCAGGGCCCGCCGCCCTCTAGTTACATTACTGTGTAAAATGCTGATCAAACTCATTTTTTAGGGTTAAGTTCACCTTTTTAACCCCATTCTGTGTAATCTATGACAAACAGCATATATAGGGACGCCCATGTGGTACATTTATAAAGACTATGAAATCCCCAGTGACATAAACAGAGTTAAAAAAAAAAAAAAAAAGAGTGAACAATGGCAAACAAGGTGTTTTGTTGGTACTGCAGTAAGTCTGTGCTAGTGGGAAAACATATGCATTGTGCAGTACCCAAAATTTCAACTTCTGTCTACTACGAAAAGTGCAGTTATGCTTCCCATTATTACTGCCAGTGGGAAGGCAACGACAGAATTTTGTTGCGCAGATTTACCACGAGACCAAAACTTCCCATGTGCTTTTGCTCTCACCTACCAGACATATAGTCAAGTATAGAAAAAACAAGGGCTAAAAAAAATTAATAAACATACAGCTAATAAAACAAATGTCTATATCCAGGAAGCTGAAAAGTCAGTTAAATAATATTGTGATCTTATTTGTGGAAACATATTTGTTACTTTTTACTGCATACAAGGAATCCTGAGCGATTGCTATTGTATGCTTGACTTTTCAGAGATAAAAGGACAGTGTTTATACTGTATACATACAAAACCACGTGCATATATTATTTGAAAAGAAAAAGGAAACCAAGAATATGGTTAGTTTAGTTCATGAATCATTTTACTTACATCTTATTCCGTAGATCATTAATGGGTCCAGTTGCTTTTTCCCATGTTTCCCCTGGCCTGACAAGTTGGAAATAGCCTGAATTTCTCGATGGAAAAGATAATCAAGTAAAGTAAGCGCCATCTTTTCTGCTGTTCGACAGTTGGTACTGATGTGCAGCATGTCAGCTGCTGATATAGAACATCTTACTCTCGTCTCTGCATTATGTTCATCCCCCAGCCAGGTACCATTAGGATAATCCTCTAAAAAGCAAATTGAGTACACATTACCATTAAAGACTTTACCATGTATACAAAATACATACTTCCCAATTAATACTGCTAGAAAAGGGCGAGACTTCCTGTAAAGTGGGTGGTTTTTAGGATGGACTGGTTGTGTGGTTGGTCATAAATAATCATAAACAGGGTAGATTGGAGAGTGAAACCAAATATATATACAGGTATGGGACCTATTATCCAGAATACTCAGGACCTGGGGTATTCTGGTTAATTGATCTTTCCGTAATTTGGATCTTCATACCTTAAAATCTAGTAGAAAATCATGCAAGCATTAAATTAACCCAATAATCTGATTCTGCTTCCAATTAGGATGCATTATATCTTAGTTTAGATCAAGTATAAGGAAATCATTGTAAGAAACTTGCATTATTTGATTATAATGGAGTCTATGGGAGGCAGCCTTTAGTAATTCTGAGCTTTCTGGACATGAGGTTCTGGATAACGGATCCCTTACCTTTTGGGTATTTGGTGCAATTATTTGGAGAAAACCAAATGATATAGTGAAAATTGAATCATGGTCATGTCACTATGTATATTTGGTTCCACGCCTCTAAAAAGGAACCCGTTATAGCAGATATATCAGGTTTGCTTGAGTTCTTAAAGCCATGGGACATCATAGGTCTTGGAAAATACCCAGTAAGTACATGCCTTAATCGTAATTTATCATAGATCATATTATATATAACATAAACAACATTGCACTTGGCAGGTCTCTCAGTTAGTTATGATTTATTTAGAATATTCTTCCAACATTTTGTTGACAAATGTGATAGAAATGTGGAATTATAACATAGATCATTACATTATGGGGAGGATTTAATAAGGGCTGAATTGGAAATTCGAATTCTCAAATTTTTTTTTTTTGGTCAAAACTTTCCAATTTCAAATTGTGAATTAGCCAAACTCGATTTGAGTTTAAGGGTAGGACTACACAGATGTTTTCGTTGCGATCCAACGCACTGCGACAAAACGCATGTGACAAATCGCATGCAACGAAGATAAGGTAAGAGATAGAAATGTTGGTTGAAGTCGCAGCGTTGATCTGACATGACTGTCGGATGCAGACAAAGTGTGCAAACGCCATGTGCAACATCCTACCCTTAATTCAAATTCGAATTTTGAGATTTCTCATACTCGGGCATTTTAAGAACTCAAATTCAACTATTCGCCACCTAAAACCTGCCGAGTTTATGTATAAGTCAATGGGAGAGGTCCAGGACCAATTTGGACATGTTAGTAGCCTTCCTGACATTCGAGGGGTTTTTTTTTCGGAGAAAAAACTCTAATCAAGTTTAGACGATTTTGATTCAAATTTGATTCGAGTTTTCGAGTCAGCAAAATTTTAGATATTCAAATTTTTTTATAAATAACCCCCCAGTCAAATTTCGAATATATTAAGTTTTATAGAGTTTTAAAAACTTTCGAAAAGAAATTCGACCTTTAATAAATGTGCCTCCACATGTCAGACACGTGGTGATTTTGGTGAAATAAGGTAAACTGATATCCAGTTACAAATGATCTAAATATTTCTATATTATGAAGTGTTGTAAAAAAAATCTTAACAAATGGGAAATATACACTATACAGGTATAGGATCCCTTATCCGGAAACCCGTTATCCAGAAAGCTCCGAATTACGGAATGGCTCTCTCCCATAGACTACATTTTATCCAAATTTTTAAAAATGATTTCCTTTTTCTCTGTAATAATAAAACAGTAGCTTGTTCTTGATCCCAACTAAGATATAATTAATCCATATTGGAAGCAAAACCAGCCTATTGGGTTTATTTAATGTTTAAATTAATTTCTAGTAGACTTAAGGCATGAAGACCCAAATTACGGAAAGATCCGTTATCCGGAAAACCCCAGGTCCCGAGCATTCTGGATAACAGGTCCCATACCTGTAAAATAAATGGGAATACACTACATTCACCAACATCACTGATCTTGATGCACAATAACAAACACCCATTATTTAATATGTTGCTCTACTTTTCTGTGTTTTCCTGTATGCAATTAAAATGTTTATGTGCATTTCTGTTTCGTATGATATGGCTGCTTGTTAAGGAATATATATATATATATATATATATATAGTCCTACATGACACTTAAAACATGCTCCTTGTTTGCCCCACTTATCAAGAAAGCTTTAACTTAACTATGCTCAGAAATCTGATTCTGCTTTATAATGAATTATTAGAATATGAATTTAAAATACTAAGCATTTGCTGAAGACTTGCCCATTATCAGCATTTATAGAGAACACTATACATAATAATCATAATTATTACCAGATAAGGTATGAGAAGTTGATTATACTCCGTTCTCTTAAATTGTTGTCAATCATTATGTAAAACAGAGAACGCAAAATGAAACACCTGCCCAAAAAAATATTCAAGGAATCTCAATATTTTATTCTTAAAGTCTGACTGTTTATTTTTATTACAAATCTGGGTGCTATTCAGGCTCAGTGGATAATATGAAAACTTCTGGTAGCTGTGTTACCAGGACACAGAGTTGCATTAATATTATAAAAACAACCCGTTCCTAGCTTACAAAAATAAACCTGGTCTCTGGAGCAATTAAATAATATCTTTGGCTGATTTGTCAGTGAATTGAGCATTTGCTTGATACAAAAAGGCTTCTATTAATTTTGCAAACCTTTTTTATAGTCACAAAAGTTCAGAAAGGCCAAACTTTCTCTGTGAGAATCCAGACTTAATGAACTTGAGAACCTCAAGCAGTATATTAAAAAATGTATTAATATCTAAACAGGCGCTGTGTCAGTGCTGCTGTTGGTCACTAAAATTATAGAATTCTCAGCATTTAGAGAAGTTTCTAACTCGAAAGGTTAACCTCATGCTGGCATTGAGTTTTGGATCTGCATCCTGTGCCCTTCTTTCAGAAGTTCTGCCTTTAATTCAACAACAATCCTTCTCATGCATTTATTTTTGTTCAAACACTAAACAAAAGAAGACATTGTTGTAGCAAAAGTATTAATATTCCCCATCTCAGCTTGCTTAGTGGCGCTACATTTTTAGTTATTTTGTGACTTCTTAAATACTTCCTAAAAGAATGTTGAAATCCCTACTTGCAACATTCCTGGGGATCAGGGACAATCCATAAACTGTTCAGCTTTTGATGCTGCAGAATAGGCATCTAAAAATACATTTAAAATTCAGGAGGAGAGGAGAAAACTGGTATGTGAGCAGGTATCTCCTAAAAGGGAGTAATACAGCAAAACCAACTGTGCAATGACCAGGACCAGGGCTGTATCTTATTACATATATTACTTATATTTTGGGGGGTTCCTATATAATTAAATACATAAATAAAAAGAACCCTCAAGCTCGGCTAATAAGGACCACGATAGGTTGCTGCTCCCAGTGGATGTGGGAGATGTTGACTGCATAAGAACTCATGATGCTTCAATGCTTGAATCTCACCAAAACTCGATTTTCAGATATATATTCATACTCATTTACTGTTAGATACAGCAGTAGAGATGTACAGCTACTAGCACTGAAAGCACTGGAAAAGCTAGTAGCTGCACAGTGGCATCAAAAATATTTTCACTGCAAAAAATGATGGCCAGGTACTCTGCAGGTCTCACTGAAGGGCCATCAATGAAGGGGCGTGTTATAGAATGGCTAATTCGAAGCAACTTTGCAATTGGCCTTCATAATTTTTTATAGGTATTGATTTATTATTTTTTCTAGCTTTCAAATGGGGAGTCACTGAACCCATCTAAAAAACAAATGCTCTCTAAGGCCGCAAATGTATTGTTATTGATATTTTTTATTACTCATCTTTCTATTCAAGCCCTATCCTATTCATATTCGAAACTCATTCAAATCAATGCATGGTTGCTAGGGTAATTTGGAATTTAGCAACCACAATGCTGGAATTGCTGCTGAATAAAAAGCTAAATAACTCAAAAAACTCAAATGATAAAAAATTAAAACCAATTGTCTCAGCATATCACTCTCTAACATCATACTAAAAATAAATTTCAATGTGAACCCCCCTTTAACTTCCTAGTAGCAAACTTGTATATTAAAGTACATTACTACTGATTATACTAGTATTGGGGCATAAAAACTAGTATTGGGGTATAAAAACTAGTATTGGGGCATATACAAACTTAAGTCAAAGAAAATCATTATATTTTAATTAATTAAAAATAGTGATTAAATGCAAAGAGTAAGACCGGGGTCACATAATATAGTTTTATGTGGTGGTAATTTCTACAAGAGTATGCAGGAAAAAAGTGGCAAACTTTTGAAACCAACATTTATTTTGAAAAGAAAGAAACAATCTTACTAAAAAAAGGAAGGAAAAGAAACATCTCCACTAGTTGGAAATGTGGTGAAAGCAAAATAAATATTAAATAAAAATGCACCATTAAAATCAATCAAACAAGTAAACAGTCTTTCTTCCTGCAGACTATACACTGACTTCATCTTGAGCTCAAGAGAGTAATAGCTGGACCAGTAAAAGCAATGCAGGAATCTTTTTTTTTTTTTTTTTATAAATATACAAAAAAACAGTTACGTTCTTCTTGTAGACTATACACCGACTTCCTTTTGGAGCTAGGATAGCCTTAATTTAAAACAGATATGGCTCCTTATGACCAATCTTTGGTACAAAAAAATCATTATGTTTAGTTAGGTAGCACAAATATCAAAACAATGGCCAGTAAAGTCAGTCAGTAAAATAACTTTAAAAAAGAATAATGTTATATAATAATGGGATTATGTGATTCAGAATACTGTTTCTGCCTTCTTCAATTATCGTAGCAAACTCTATTAAACAAAATAAGAAAAATGGCAAAATGTAGTGCTGATTTAATACACAGGTTCCTAACTGAGCAATCTAACAATAATTACATTTAACATGAAGACTGCTGCTAAAAGCAGTGCTTGATCTTCCAGTCATCCTGTGCCCTGAAGGAAGATTTAGAGACTCCAAACATCATTATAATTCTTAGTCCTACTACAGTAAACAGCATAACTGCCCTGTAGTGGTAGTTTCTCTAGAGATAAATGTAAAACGCCAACTTCTCAAACACCAGAGAGACCAGCTTATAATGGGGGGGGTTTTAATGAGGTGGCAAACCCAACAATGAACCGACAAGGCCCATCTCCAAATCCCCCAAAAAACTATTTACAGTTATTACAAAACTTCTCCTTAGTTGAAACATGGTGGGAGTACCATCCATTTAAAAGTGAATTTACATTCTTTTCCACACCACATAAATCCTATTCGAGATTAGATATGATTCTTCTTAAACAAATCTTTAGAATCTGCTATAGATATTGCCTTAATACATGTCTGTCCCTGGTCCACTCAATTATTAAGCTCCAACTCTGAAATTTAGCACCTAGATCACAACACAACAAGTAGAAAAAGAAATACAGACCTTTTTTCAATTAAAAAAATCTCCAGATATCAAAAATTCTATATTATGGGCAGCCCATAAGGCCTATACCCGTGGTCTATTGACTTAAGCTCCAGAGATACGCAGAAAGACCAGCAAGTGAAAAATATCATCCTTGATGTCCCATTTATCACAACTTGAGTCAGCAAATTAAACTTGGTCCACTGCCACACTGAGCTGAGAACAGACCTGAACTTATCAATGACTGAGCAAGAACTTAAAAAACTACAATAGGAAAGCAAAAATACTTTCAAAAGGCAAAACAAAGCCGATACACTGTTAGTCTGCAACTTAAATAATACATTTGTATACCTCTTTTATGCAAATTAGGACAAGAGCTTTAACAGCAAATCCGGTCAAAATAGCTTTGTTCTATAGAATGCTTTATGAGCAAAAGGCAAACCCTACTCCACAGGCAATTAATGCTTTCCTTAAAAGCATCACCCTTCCTAAATTGTCACAATCTAATTAGATACATATTCTCAGCAGCAAAGCAGACTATAACAAAGGCCTGGACAACACATTCTCTTGACCTTCAACAAGTCAAAACCAGGCTGGTTAACTACCGAGTGATGGAGAGACTCACTAGTATAGCCGGGGCGAATCAGATACCTTTAAAAAGATATGGGATCCCTGGATCCAATATAGGGGATTGACAGCTGGTTAACCTGGCAAAAGTGTACTAGTTCTCAAGCCGAATAATGACTAGACCGTCCTGCCCTTCACTGATTAATTTATAAATGTACTGGAAATAAATACACACAGTCCTACGAATACAAATATAGTTTATATGATACTGCCTTGGTTTCCTTAGTTCTGTTTTTTTTGTTTTTTTTTTTACTTTTCCTTTCCTCTCTGTTTCCTGGCATTCTTTTTTCCTACAGTAAGCCAACCGTGTAACCTGTATTATTAACAACTCTTGTATATGATTTCAGAGCAATGCACGGCAGGTTCATTTTAGTGGAAACAATTATTAAGCAACTGTAAATGCTGTTATTTACAAAATAAAAAGAATCTTAAAAATAAAAAAAGCCAACTTTTCAATGGTATTTTTAGCTATTCTGGGAAATATGCACATAGCCCACTTTACTGGGCAAAGCTAATTGGACTTGATTATTGACCAGTCTGATGGTAATATCCTCTAAGCTGTTCTCAAACTGTTTTTGGTGCATTCCCTGAGTGAGCAAGCTTGCATATGAAATATGAAACAGACCTGGCCACTTTTACACGGACTACTCTGTAGGCAGGTTCTCTGTGGTGCCCAAAGTGCTCCAGTCTGACACTGCAAACAGGTGACCTGCTAAGATGTTGGCAAAAGTGACTAAGGCCTCAGCAAATTTTGCACTTCAGAAGTCCAATTGAAAACTGTGGATGCCTGACCCTGAGAGCTGGGAGGTAAAGCCTTGTATTTTGAAAAAATCATTTTGCTCAAAGGGAACCTGGTTTCAGAAGCTCAGAGGAAGAGATCCTTGTGTGAAAGTTAGAGCTCAGGGTACTGGAATACATTTTAATGAAACAGTTCTAATTCAAATATTCGCCTCCTAAAACCTGCCAAATTAATTCACAAGTCAATGGCAGAGGTCTGTCTATATGTTAATTGCCTTCCTGACATTCAAGTTTTTTTTTTGGAGGAAAACTGGATTTGAGTTTGATTAAAATTTTGGGTCAGGACTATTTGATCGAATATTAGATTTTAGAGTTTATTTCATAAATAACCTCCCATTCAAGTTATTAAGAGTAAAAAAGCAAAGATCCTCAAACGAAATCCTCGATCGTACTTCCCCATCTCCCGACCTGCCACTAACGATTCCAATCAAATAAAGTAGAAAAGAACAGATCAGCCGATGTTCTGCCCCAGTTATGTCCGACCAAAGTTAGTGACAGTCTCCCTCTGAAAATCGTCCGATCTGCAATACATGCAGACATATTACCCGCAGCCTTTCAAATCTTTTAACCAGGCCAATCAATCAAACGACCGATCTCCATTGGACGAAAAATGTCGGGACTCTCCACATGCAGTCTGAAAATCGCATGAACCGAGCATTTGTACGATCGGATCTTTGCGTCTAATGGTTTTAGCAGATACAAACAATGGCAAATGCCATGAAAGGAAAGGTGTATGTGATAAGGAATGCTGCTGCAAGGGAAGACAAACAGGACAAGCGTTTCTTCTTCTCTTATATAATTTGTTTCTACAAGCCCAGTGATGGGTAGTACTAGCAATTAGGGTTATATGCTCTGTATAAAGGCCCATTTTTTAGATGGTTTAGTTGGAAAGCAGGCAAAAACACATTTTTAAAGGTTCAAAGAAGGCATTTCAAAAAAGTTTTCTAAAAAAATAAAAATAAATAAAAAAGTTGCATCCTAAACAGAATGTTTTACTGAAGCATACCACTTTCCCCTATTTACCAGCACATCCAGGACAAATACAGTCAAACAAAATTACATTTGCACACTATATTCAGGAACAGTTCACACCACAGCATTTAAATGGAAATTATACCCATAAACAGTACTGCTCTCTATAAAATGTTATCACATAGAGACCATGTTTATCACACGCTCATATTAATAATACTCTTTCATGAGCAATGTATTTTTCTGTCAAGTGTGTACCACTAGATAATCCCATAATGAAACACTGCCTCTATTAAAATCTCTTTGGCGCATACGAGGCTCTGTGCTCATACATAAAAGTTCATCAAAGTTAGATCATTAGAAACATATGAAAGCTGTGCACAAAATAACAGATGACAGAAACACTACCATATATTGGTTTTACCATTTTATAGCATGATGACATTTTAAAGAATCAATTCCTGTGATACACATTCCTGGCTGCATCCATTTCTTTGTTGGATCTTCAAAGTTTTGGCTTGAGAATAATGCAAACAGATATAAAAATAATCTGGAACAAATCGTTCCATAACCAGTATTCTCTTTATTATGTACTGTCACAAGTTTCAATTTTATCTAAAACATTAAAATTTGTCACGGATGACTGAAGTGCATCCAGGCCTTTCCTCCTCCTATGTCAGGAGCCAGAATGACATCAGTCTAGATGTTAGTGGTCAACACTATATCCTTACTACCTTTTACCATTAATAGGAACCAAAGAAAAAGGTGCTATTTTCTTAATTAATGAAGTATCTATAAAAATAATTTCTTTGGCATATTTTAGGGCCATTGTTTGTCTCACTTAGGACCAGGTATAGTCACTGAAATCAGAATGAATATATCCACCAGAAGCATATCTACTGAATGGAAAAAAAAGAAACTGCCGTAAGTAGGGCAAAAAAAAAAAAACCTCTGCCTTGCATTTCCTTAAAGGGGTTGTTCACCTTTAAGTTAACTTTAAAGGGATACTGTCATGGGAAAAAATGTTTTCTTCAAAATGCATCAGTTAATAGTGCTACTCCAGCAGAAATCTGCATTGAATCAGTTTCTCAAAAGCATTTAATTTTGAAATCGGATATGGGGCTAGACATATTGTCCATTTCCCAGCTGCCCCCAGTCATGTGCTCTGATAAACTTCAGTCACAATTTACTGCTGTACTGCTAGTTGGAGTGATATAACCCCCTCCCTTTTAGACCCAGCAGCCTAACAACAGAACAAGGGAAGGTAACCAGATAGCAGCTCCCTAACACAAGATAACAGCTGCCTGGTAGAAATAAGAACAGCACTCAATAGTAAAATCCAGGTCCCACTGCGACACTCAAGCCTGGATTTGTGGAAAGGCCATCTAGGCCCGGGCCTAGGGCGGCAGGATTTTAGGGGGGCGGCACGCTGCCCAACCTCACCCACATTGGTTCAAAAACACCGGGAAAGCGCTGGAGATACAATCATTTTTTAAATTTCCCCATTGATGATGAAAATTTGCACGAATAAAGGGGAGGGGACAGGGGCGACGAACGGCAGTGGGCCTAGGGGCGCCCTCTATGTAAATCCGGCCCTGGCGACACTTACAGTTAGTTACATGGGGTAGGATAAATAACAGCCTGCCAGAAAGCAGTTCTAAAAGTTCCTAAAGTGCTGGCTCTTTCTGAAAGCACATGACCAGGCAAAAGGACCTGAGATGGCTGCCTACACACCAATATTACAACTTAAAAAAACTAAAATACACTTGCTGGTTCAGGAATTAAATTTTATACTGTAGAGTGAATTATTTGCAGTGTAAACAGTGCAATTTAGAAATAAAAATGACACCATAAAAATCATGACAGAATCCCTGTAAGTATGTTATAGAAGGACCTATTCTAAGCAACTTTTCAATTGGTCTTCAATATTTATTTTAATTATTTTCGTTCTTCACTCTTCTCAGCTTTCAAATGAGGGTCAGTGAAATCTAGGTATTTATAGTTAATCTAGGTATTATCATTTTTACTAGTGGTGTTCCAACTAAAGGGCCAAAATGATTAAAAAGTTTTGCATAATTTTTACAATTATGACAGTACAGATATGAGATACATTAATTTGGTCACCATTCCAAAAAGCAAATCAGTTAAGAAAAATATATTATTTTCTTAAAATAGATTCTGTGAGAGATGATCTTCCTGTAACTTGGAGCTTTCTGGGTAATCTTCAGCCTCAAAGATTTTTAAATGTAATTTAATGCTATTTTCAAAGGTTGGAGAAGTGATTTAGTGAGGTAAGGTGGGTAGTAGGGTGTAGAAGGATATGAAAGTAAGCCTAAGCATTTTATTTGTTATCTTTTATTGACATATAATATAAGAAAGATGTTAACAGCAGAGTGGGTTTTGTCACAGGGACAGGTAAGTGAGTAGTAGTTTAGGCCAGAATTAATTGGGTAGAAAGTGGAAGAGCAATCCGAGAGGAATTAAATGTCCTAGCAGAAAACTGATATAGTTTCAGATGAGAATTAAGTTAGGAATGCTGGTAAAGGATTGTGCTATCAAAACACATGATAACAGGCTCATATGTTTACATACTGCTGTCATTTTCAAAAAGCTGGTCATTTGTCACAGATTCTCACGCTTCTAGAGAAAACTGGTGCATCTGCTCTCCTCAACTGCTTTTCTGAGAATAAGACTTGTGAGGAGTCAGAGTTTAAGGGTAATGGCACACAGAGCTAAACTTTCAGTTTGTCCACTGTGGCTTTTTTTTGGGTTTATAACATATACCAACTCTAAGTGCATCAAGAGCCTGCAATTTATTTTAGTAGGCCACGTTATCTTTTATGTAAATCAGCTATGTAATTCACCTACAAGTACCACATAATTATAGTTGGACAGAGATCAGAATTTTAAATGGGCAACTGAAGAACAACCACCTTTTGTATTTTGCCATTAGGTTATCTAACCCCTGAGGCAACCAAATCAGGCAATGTAAAAAAGGAAAGGTGACATCTGCACCTCCCATGAAGGGATTGACTTTTACTCAGTCATACCTCCCAACATTTTGGAAATAAAAAGAGGGGAAAAAATTTGGTGCGTTTTGCGCGGCGATTTTTGACCACACCCATTTTTTTGGGCACACCCCCTAATTACCATGTTCATTTTACAACATTTGGTAGGTTATGAAAGTTTGAACATATTTCTGGGGTTTTTTTTTCCAGTTATTGCTAATGAAAGTGAATTGCCCTTTAAGCTGTGAGTCTAACTTCTCCCAAGGGACCTGTTACTTAATTGTTACAATTACTTATTTGCTTATCTCAAAAAAAGTATCTTATCTGCAGTTGTTCTGGGCTCTCTGCCAAAAGCCAATTAAGTTAGAAACATTTTTTTTTTTTCAGCTGTTCAGTGCAGAGCAAATCTGAACTTTCCAGTACAAACCCGTGACTGCGTGTTGAGGGACTGTTGGGAGGTATGGTCTAAGACAGCTGTTTGAGTACCACCCATATTCTCAACATCCTCCACACTATTACTCCAAACATCCCTGAATCCAGGCTGTAATTAGGCTGAAGTCCAATGTGTTTGAAGCAAACCATTACAATCAATTATGCCCAGACACAACATTGCTAAATTCCATTACTATCAATCCAAAGTAGTAATAATTAAATCTTTACATGAGAAAAGCCAACTGCCCTACCACGGCCACCTAATCCACATAATCATATACTTGGCTCCATAGACAAATTAAAAGATAAGCCAATTTTGAACTAGCATTCACAATCCTCCAGCAAAACAAAATGCATAATCACCGGGCTTTTACCCTACCCCTAATTTTCTTATAAATAAAAGCAAACCATTTTCACCTTCTGTTAATGTGTTTTGTTCTGGTCTTTTTTGTGGGTGAAAACACCTGGGACCCAGGCCCGGACTGGCAATCTATGGGTTTTGGCAAATGCCAGAGGGGCTGCTATAAGGTCCCATAGAAAGTCAGTATTTAGTGGGCTGGTGGGGGCTGTTTGGGCCTCTATGTGGGCTGATTGGGCCTCTGTGTACCTGAAATGCCAGGGCCTATTTTAATTCTCAGTCCGGACCTGCTGGGACCCTCAATTCAACAGTTTGGTTAAAGATGCAGATACACAAAGCTCTTAACCTTTTAAATGTCTTCTAGAAAGCAAAGTTGTATAAAACATTTTTATACCACCTAGAAATTGACAAACAGCAAAATATCATGGTAAGGTAAAAGGAAGAACGCTAGTTTTTTCACTATTAGGTGTGCTTCAACAAATAAAACATGATTGTTTTGGGCAGCCAAGAAATATTATATGGACAGTTAGTTTTTGGGCTGTCTATGTGCCACATGGTTTAAGTAATCCCATGTTTACTCCATAATATCCATAATTACAGCAGAGCCCCCATTTTACACGTTTTAAAGGGCCTGAAATAAATGTAGACCAGAGGAAAATGTAAAATCAAGGAAGTGCATTATGCATTATATACTGGTGGGACCACAAAAAGTGATTGTGGAAATGTCACAAACAAAAATATAAATCTACAGTTTATATTTTAGCACCTAATAAATGTGAGTTACATGTTTACCAAGAGATGAGAAATTCCTATTTAGAATATTAGTGAAAGAAAAGGTGCTGTAGAATAATCCATTGGAATTGAATTCTGCAAAAATCCCAAAATTTGTGAACAAAGGCATATTTACTTATTGACAGTGTTTGTGCTTAGTCTGCAGGTGCCATAGTGTCAGCTACAGAAAATATAATGTACTATTCATCACTTGTGTACTTGTCATGTAGATGGGTAATCCATTGCATATGTGGTATAAAATTACTGACAACAGGTGGCATAATATATATGATCCTTTGATTTTGTACTCAAGAGCTAGCAGGAGAAACGACTCCACAAAGTGGAGTACATTTTCATTAATATTGTAGAAACCCTTTATTTTAGAGTTTAACAGTGTTGCTTTTGTGCATGATAACAATTGTATTAATTTTACATATTTTGGAATACAGGTATGGAAGCCAATAACCAGTAATCCAGAAAGATCAGAATTACAGGATGCCAACAGACTCCATTTTAATCAAATCACTTCAAAAAATTTCGGTTTACCCTGTAATAAAAGGGTACCTAGTATTTATGTGTAGTAGAGTAAAAAGCTGAACTTAAGTGAAAAAACAGCTATTTCATTCTACTGCGCATGCATCTGCCCCGGGAAATTTGAAGACAGAAGAAGCAGGAAGACTATCCTTTCCTTCTCCTTTGAGAAAAAAATGTTAAAAAAGCAAAGATTTGCAATTTGTTAACATGTTCACCTATTATCAATGAAGTTAAAACGAATTGTGCGATATATATTTCATTACAGTGTTACCGAATTCATGGGGATGTCTGGTTTTACAAAGTATAGGTTGTTGGAGCATATTTTGTATTTTACTGTGGAGCAAAAATCCTCTCTTGTATTTCAATAGGTTTTTGATCAATACAAATTGACATGCGGCTTTCAAAATCAGTTGTGATTTCATGCATACAAAATAATATCTTTACATGAAAAATTGTGCTCAATTACTGAAGAATTGCACAATAAAATTCTGTTACATTTAGGGGCACATGTACTAAGCTCGAGTGAAGGATTCGAAGTGAAAAAAACTTAGAATTTCGAAGTTTTTTTGGGTACTTCGACCATCGAATAGGCTACTACGACCTTCGACTACGAATCAAACGATCCAAACTAAAAATCGTTCGACTATTCGATAGTCGAAGTACTGTCTCTTTAAAAAAAACTTTGACTACATACTTCGGTAGTTGAAACCTACCGAGGTACAATGTTAGCCTATGGGGACCTTCCCCATCACTTTTCTAAAGTTTTTTTGATCGAAGGAAAATCCTTCAATTGATGGATTAAAATCGTTCGATCGAACAATTTGCGGTAAATCCTTCGAATTCGATATACTAATTCGTAGGATTTTACTTTGAGGGTTTATCAACCCTCGATATTCGACCCTTAGTGAATGTGCCCCTTAGAATGCTTAAACTAAGTTTTCCTAGGAAATCCTTGTAATTGGAAAAAAAATTTAAACTGAGCTTAGCAAACACCAATTCTAAAAATTAACATGCTGTGAAGGGTTAAAGGATACTTCGGAACACCCTTGTTTTGGATTGTTAAAAAGAAAATAATCAATACATAATGTTTGTTGTTTCTTTAAAGGAAATAAATTAAATGAATGATGGAAAATAAATATAATGACAAATGAAAAAGGAATTTAAAAACATTTTAGTGAGCTAATGTAAGAATTAACAGCAAACAAGACAACCAATGAGTAAAACATGTATTCTAGAAAGGCAGTCAATTAGAAAGAACTTGCACGCTAGATAATTTACATGTTTCCCTGAAGCATCCATCTGGAAATGCAGCTGTATTACAGTCACAAAACAGGACGTTGGCGTACAGTTAGCATAATAAAATGATAAATCTTTTGATACATGTTTCCTATCTTGATACACAAAGTTGGCCACAAACATGCCTGAGCAGGTAATCTTCATTTCAAAGAAGTGATATACAACCATCTCTGAATTAGTTATCACTAAATTATGTCTAAATATACTTGTCTGATATTTTCAGTCTTCATCATAAGTTACAAATCATGAAAATGATGCATTTGTTCCAAAACATTTTTAAGCTGTTCTATGAAATTCTATTTTGCAAAATAAAAGCCTTTTTGATCAATAACCTTCTATATTTTGTATTTTAACCTTACCCATAGGGCAGCAATTATATATATAAAACATATGCCCTGCTGTGGGTACAGGGTTTGCGGACACAAATCTGCAAATGTAGAGCCTGAGTATTATTCAGCATAATGAAAAATACAGTATCACTCTATTAACCATGCTTAATTACAGTTTGAATTAAGTTATCGTGCAGCACCCATACAGTTATGAAGAATACATGGATTCATTTTTACTAACTTAAGTCAAATGAATTGGGGGTGGTAACAATTTGTTAGGTACCCCCAAAGAGAATCTAATCACCCCACCAGCGCTAGGACACCCGCACTGAGAGGGAGCTCCCGGTTTGAGTGGCCATGTTGAAGCACACGCATTAGCATAATGAGTGGATGCCGCAACTTGCTCGTTATGCACATGACGTCAGATGCTCATTATATGCATGCGATCTGCACAACATGGCCGCTCGCACTGGGCTTTCCCTCACAGTGTGAATGTCCTAGCTCTGGCAGGGCCAATGGTTCTTTTTCCCCCAAAAACTGCTATTACCCCAAACCGGAGTACGGCCCAACATGTGCCCTTTAACCTGGAACCACAATGCGCTGCAATGTTTCTTTATTTCCATGTGGATCCCTTGTGTGGTGCATTTGCTGGGACAGGGAATCGCGGGGAAAATTAAAATACATGGTGGCACAGAAATGGAATGTACCCTGGCTTGGTGCATTTTTTCACAAAAGAGGAGCATCAATACATGGTCCCAGGTGAATGATTAAATTCAATGCGGGTCGTCCATATGAGAGATTTTTTTTTACATCTACTGTGCATGTGCTAGGAACACAATAAAAGCAATATCAGGGCTAGACAATGATTCTCAGGTCCTCAACCCCAGTCCTGCCCCCCCCAAAAAAGGAACCAACTGTTTTTGAGAACAGTTACCCCTACATTGTATCTGAAGGAGAGAAAAACCCAGAGGTTTACAATATGCCTTCCAAATGTGAGGCATTGTATATGTATTTAACATAAACTTGATAGATCATGTTAAAAGTGACAAACACGCTCACTGTAGCCTGTACATTACATGTCAGTTAACACATACATAAGTCTGTTCACTGCATCTTTCATCATAACATACGACAGTTGCCTATATGGAGCTAATGCCACAAATTCTCAACTTATAGTATGGAAAAATGACTTTCTCTTACAAAAACACAATCAGCAGCATCTAGGGTAGTAGCTGGCATGTCCTTCTCTTTACATTCACTATAATAGGAAACACTGTATAAGAACTCTGATCTATATGGCAGTTTCTCAGAATAAATATTTTGAAATATAAAAACACTAAGAATTTGAAAATGTGCAATAGTCTTAAATACATTTCTTACAACCAAAGTGCACACTTAACTCCGATTGGTGATATGCCAGTGTTTCTCTGCCTTTCATACACATCTGCTATTTTTAAATGATTTAATTCAAGGGGAGGTATATGCAGTCAGATCTCTTAGTGGGTGCATCCTGAACTATATTTATTCTTCTCCGGAGCTGACCGTGTATGAAGCTATTTTTGGAAGAAAAACACAAACATTGTTCATTCAGTTGTACACTATAAATCATTTATCAGCATGTGATGGAATTTGATGGCATGAATTACTTCTGCATTATGTCTGTTCCAAGACATTTACTTTAAAAAAAGGCTATGATTTATTTTGGAATTGAATTTAAGGACAATTGTTTGCTCTAACTGGAAATGATTGCAGTTTTACACTCTTAAGCTGGCCATAGATGCAAAGATCCGATCGTACGAATCATCGTACGATCGGACTTTCCCATCTCCCGACCCGCCACTAAACATTCAGATCAAAGTCTTACCAGTCAGATTAGTTAAAGAACAGATCAGCAATGTTCTGCCCCTGACAGAAATCGTACGATATCTATGTCCAACCAAAGCTGGTGAAGGTCTCCCACTGAAAATCGTACGATCGGCAATACACGCAGAGATATTATCGGCAGCTGACAGAAATTTTCTAACCTGTCCGATCGACCAAACGACCGATCTCCGCCGGACGAAAAATTTCGCGACTCTCCACACACGGTCCGAAAATCGTACAAATCCTCGATTCGTACGATCAGATCTTTGCGTCTATGGCCAGCTTTAGGGTGCAAATTTATTAAGGTTCGAATTGTGAATTCGAATTTTCGAGTTGGATTTTTGGTCAAAACTCACAAATTCAAGTTGAGAATAATCCAAACTCGTATTCGAGATTTATCATACCTTGGCCCTGGGAACAACTCGAATTTGACGATTCACCACCTAAAACCTGCCGAATTCATGTAGAAGTCAATGGCAGAGGCCCGATGACCCATTTGAAAATGTTAATAGCCTTCCTGGCATTCGAGTTTTTTCCAGAGAAAAAACTTGATTCGAGTTTAGTTGAATTCGATTTGAGTTTCAGACGTTCAAGTTTTTCTTAAATAAGATACTATTCGAGATTCAAGGTCATTCGAGGCAACAAAAAAAGTCTATAACTCGACCTTTGATAAATATGCTCATTAGTTGTACATTTAATAAAGTATCTTCCTTCATTATCAAATTATTTAACATATATATATATAAAAATGTCCAGATAGTACCTGCACTCTTGCCTTTGCTTTTCTTTGTGGGTGCTTTGGTCAAAATAATGTATATCCTTCAGAATGGACCAGCACACCAAGTTTTCAAGTGTTCAAATTTTCTTTATTGCCATAAAACTCGTGCAATGCTGTGTTACCAATAAAAACACTTTATTCACTTCTACGAGTGTGCTGATCCATTACTACTGCATATTATGAACATTGATCGTGCACCTCTACTCTACTGGAGATTGAGTGCGGACACCCAAAGCATTTATATATATATATATATATATATATATATATATATATATATATATATAGATATATATAGATATATATAGATATATATAGATATATATAGATATATATAGATATATATAGATATATATAGATATATATAGATATATATATAGATATATATAGATATATATATAGATATATATAGATATATATATATATATATATATATATATATATATATATAACTATGCATCTATTTACACCTTAAGAAATAATGCAGAGAAAGACTAGTTAATAAAAACTAAATTCACAAAACTCCTTGTGTTTTGCCAGTCGGCTTTATTAAAAGAAGAGAAATCATAGTGAGTGCAGCTGGAATTGTTCCAACTTTGTGTGGTGACCTTCAAATAACTTGAAATGTGCTTTTATTAGAATTTGCAAGTCTTCCCTCCTATTATCATTTCAAGTTTTCTATCCGATTCTTCACAATAAGTATATTGATTTGATTATCATTACTTTTTCTCATTTATATGGAAATAATTTCTGTTTTGATTTATTAGGGAATATATTTAAGTGTATATATTTCAGCACAACTTGTTTTTGGATTTCCCCCATTTCAAATTATAAATGTAATTGTCAGGTCCTTTGTTTTGTAGCAAACAGTGTCTGCAGTAGTACAGAGAATAGGTCAATGGGTTTTATTTATTGTTTTGTTATGTAAATTGTGCCATTTTTACTTTAAAGCCTTTGTTAGGGATATCCCTTTTGAATACTATGATTAATTTATTTGGGAAGTTGAAGAGTTTCCCATTCTGCTTTCCTAAATTGTGTTTTAAAAACGATCAAGCAAACTGAAATATGTAATAAGAGCGTGTAAGATCTCAAGATAAAATATACTTTTGTTCCTTTCTCAAAAAAACAAACTCAGCAGATGACCAATAAGATCACAAGGAACATACCTCTCCCACTGGTAAAAGCAACAGCACAAAACAGATACCAATATTTTCTATCTTTTATAGGTTTTGAATTTGTCTTATTTTTCTGCCTCTTTAAAATCTGAGTTGCTTATGCCAGCATACAAAACCACTTTCAGGTTGCTAGTGAATTAGATCCTAGCAATGAGATGATGAATTTCCAAACTGGAGAGCTGCTAAATAAAAAGATGAATAATTCAATGAATTCCCAAATAATGAATAACCACAAAAGATAAAAAGACCAATTGCATGGTCTCCGAATATCCCTTTCTAAATCATGTTAACAGTTGAAAGAACAACCCCTTGAAAATGTCAAGTCTATTCTATATTCTAATAACCTTCTAGTGAATGTGGCCCTGCATAATTTGGATTGGGACCTAGTGACAGATTAGAATTTACAAGAACTGATATCATATAACCACCTCAGATAAAATACAATCCATTTTTTTCAAGTGTACACTTCTGTAGATGCAATAAATAGTGTAAAGTTTTTACTGGTACAGGTATCACACTTTTAGCAACCATTAAGCAGGAAGCATTAACTGGTAACCTGTTTACTATGGGTTATAATTGCCTTTGTGCGTTTTATTTCATAAGGGGTTTGTGAATTATAACTGTATTTTTTCAGCAGGAAAATATAATGTACAGTAAAATTATAATTCTGTTTACTTTGAGATAGTATGTTTTCCATGTTTAATAAATATGCTAAAATTATTCCAGAAATGTGGTGAACTACTGCTCAAGTTTGAAAGCGTATTCTATTCCTTCAGAAACAGCTCCTTAGGGGACTCCAACATTGTATCACACTGTGGAGGTCACAAGTGGTGTTTTTGAAAATGTGCAGCTGAGTGCAAGTACACACAAAATGAAGCCCTATTGAAAATAACAAGATTATTTGCATTTTTCAGCAGAAATGTCAATATGCCAAGGAAACACCATATTATTGAACGCTATGGGATCTGCAGGTTTGGAAACACACCGCTGAAATATGACGCGTATTTTCAATATGGCGGCCAAACTGTCACGAGATGCGGTGTCGGCTGGTGACGTAATTACCATGCGTATTGATGATCAGTCCGGCTACATTTTTGCATGTAAATTGCTTTTCTGCTTTGCTATTTTTCATAAAAGTTTACTAAAATTCTTCGGATTGGAATTGTTGGGAACGAGGAAAAACAGAAATGTGTGTTTCTGAAAACGCAACTCATAAACGTCATGTGTGACCTCGCCTTTATTAAGTCTTATTAATGTATAATGCATTCTAATGAAACATAAAAGTTATCTGCACTGCAAATTATCCCCAAATTGTTGTGAGTGTATATCCAGAAAACAATTATCAGTTAGACATACTAACAAAACAAAAAGATATCAATGAAGGTTCATGTAGACAGGTCCTTTGGCACCAATTGCAGTTTGCCCTATTTGTAAACCTGTCACTTAAATCCAACAGCATAACTGAATACCATGGCACTCACTCAAAAGTCAGTGAAAATATTAGACCCCACAGTTTAGTCTGACAAATCCATCTGGACCAAAGCATGGTAAAACTTTTGTGATCAAACTGAATTAGTAGTAGTATATTATAGTAATAGTTTTTGCAATGTAAAGAAAAATTCTGTTAATTAATAGAACATTGGCACAAATAAAATACATTTTCAAATGAAATGACTGCAACCAACAGTCACTCTCCAGTTCTGAATGACTAGATCACTGAAATTTGGGCATTCATCATTTTTATAGCTTCAGTAAGACCCATGTGTATCTAATTTATAGGATAATCAAAACTGGAAAAGCTGACCTATTGTGCTAAATAAATCCAGCAACTTGTAAGGTTGAAGTCCCGTTTGGCTCCTCAGGGTACAAAAAAGCAATACCACAAAAAAACATGCTCATAGAAATCATGTATTTGTAGAAAAATAAAGTTCAGCACACTGTGAGAAATAAACCATCACATAGCCTTTATATAAACATTGCTTGTGTTAAATACTCTGATTATGAAGCACTTTCTTTATGTAGCATCTTTATGCAGGCTGTTGAACTACCCAAACGCACTACAGTGAAACTTGTCGAGAAAATGTTAATATAGCATGAAGATGGGTACAAAGGAAAATAATATTAAAAATGTTCTTCTTTTGATATAAATTAGTTTGGGATCAAATTTGAATCTATCTACAAGTATTCAATTTGCTTCATTTTTCCCACTGACGTGTTTCTATACAGCTTTATTATATACTATAACACTTTAGCTACCTAAATGATCTAATTGTGTTAAAGAAGATGTTATAATCACTGGGGGTGCCCAATGTTACCAGTATCAACCCTCCGTAATTCTAAAAGCTTTCCTGATACCCCAGGCTCCACCTGTCCAGGGCAGCACCACAGAGTGATGAGCTTAAACTTCTTTATGCCGGGTGCACATGTGCAGTGAATGAAAAGTCAAACTTAAAGCAAACATCTGTTGTTGTCACTCTACTGTGCATGTGCTTGGCCAGGCCACAGAAGAATGAAGAAGCTGAAGTATATGATCACTCTGCATCAGCCCAAGGTAACAGGCAAGTGATTATAATCTCTAAAGAATGCCTAACATTTGGAAACACACAGTGATTATAACTTTATTTCTTCTTTAATACCTACTGTTCCAACTTTCTCTTTGATATCCTGCACTGAACAGTCAGAAAAAGATACAAAGTTTCTATTATAGATAATTAGATACTTTTGTAACCAGTTAAGATAAGCAGGTCTCTTGGGAGAACTTTGACTCACATCTTAAAGGAGAAACAAACCCTTGATAAAAAAAACCCTGCCCTACATAGACCCCACCTCCCTCCTCCACCCAGCCTAGCTGCCCCCAGGCAAATGCCCCTAACTCTTTACTTACCCCTCCATGCAGTTTCTGTCCAGCGGAGTTCATGGCAGCCATCTTCTCCTCTTCACTAATCTTCAGCGAATCGGTGCATGTGCAGTTGGAGCAATTTTCTGTTTCGCGACAACTGCACGTATTGCAGACGTGCCGGTCTCATTCTGAAGATTATTGAAGAGGCTGAAGAAGGCTGCACTGAACAGAATCTGCATGGAGGGGTAAGTAAAGAGTTAGGGGCATTTGCCCGGGGGGCAGCTAGGCTGGGGGGGGGTCTATGTAGTGTAGGGGTTATTTTTTTATTTTTTTTTAAAGGGCAATTCACTTTCATTGGCAAAACTGTAATAACACAGAAAAAAAAACACAGAAATGTGTTTCAACTTTCACAACTTGCCAAATTTTGTAAAATGGATATGGTAATTAGGAGGTGTGGTCACAAAAACAGGCGTGATCAAAAATGTTTTGTCCCTATTTCTATTTTCAAAATGTTGGGAGATATGCAAAGATCAATAAATCTTTCACTGTAAATACTCCCACACTACTAAACTGTATGACAGTATGGTAATTATTTGCTTGCTTCAATAACACAGAGAACATAATTCAGATGCAATAAAATAGAAAAACCTTCTAAACGCTTACTTTTAAAGTTCAGTTTTAACATCATATACAGTTGGGCTACATTAAACAGACTTTTGTAACACTAAATATACCTACAATTTCTGCCTATAGTAATATCTGTTCATCATTTTGAAGGTTTTATTGGGTTTATGCAGCATTGTATTGATAATATACTTAAACCATTCTTTCAATTTCTCTACTTTTCTTGGGTGTGACTCTAGCTGGAATGATGTACACTTGCTGCTTACATGACACACCATAATCTTCATTTGGAAAGGATTATTTTAAATTATTGTGTGAAATATAAGCAGTAAACATTTCTGTATAAAAAGCCTTAGTTCTAGAACTGAAGAATGAGGTCAGGAAAAGGGCATATAATGTGAAACGTGACAGATTAATATTCCTCGTTTCAAAAATCATCAAGCTCCTGCCCATTACTGAAGAATATTCAGCAAGTATAAATCCCTTCTTTTTCTGTTTATACTGAAAAAGAAGCCTAACATACACATTTATTACTTATAAACACAAAAATGAAACCAATCATTTCTCAAAAATTCCTTTGGGTCCAACAAATTATAGCCCTACTTTTAGAGAGAAACAGATATCACACAGCTGTGATTAGGTGATATATATATCTCAAATAATTATGTTATTTTTTTCCATCCTTTTTCCTTGGGATAATAAAAAAATATTGTACTTGATCTGAGATATAATTATTCCTTATTAGAGGCAGACTAAATCTGTTGTGTTTAATGTTTTTGTTTTTTTTTTTTGAATGGAGATCCAAATTATGGACAGACCCCCCTATCCAGAATACCCCAGGTCCTGAGCATTCTAGATAACAGATCCCATGTATGTATGTGTGTATATATATATATATATATATATATATATATATATATATATATATATATATATATATATATATATATATATATATATATATATATATATATATATATATATATATAATGGAGGTAACAAGAAGAGCCCGCACACACAGGACTTGAGTGAAGCAAAAAATTAATTTTTTGCTTCACTCAAGTCCTGTGTGTGCGGGCTCTTCTTGTTACCTCCATTCTATGTTTAATTGCTCCAGCACCTAGGCATCCATTTTGTGCTCTGTGTGCACCGACCCCTTGGTTGTTATATATATGTATGTATGTATGTGTCTGTTCAACTTGTTCTGAGAGCTGGTAATCTTGAATTTATAAGAAATGTAGTGAGAGATATATATATATATATATATATATATATATATATATATATATATATCTCACTACATTTCTTATAAATTCAAGATTACCAGCTCTCAGAACAAGTTGAACAGACACACATAATGTGCAGTTAAAATCAAATGCTTTAAATTGCTCTGCAGATGACAAGCCATTGGAAATAATCTGCATAGATAGACTGCAACATTTGAGATAATGTATAAATAAGGGTACATTTTTATACTTAACGGGTACATATGAGCTGGAAGGAGCCAGTGTAAGTTAGTAGCATTTATAGTGTCAGGTGTAGCTCTATCATCCACATGTAGCCCTCTAACAGCTGCTGTGCTACAAATGGGAAGTTCTGTCAACTTTAGTATTCCTAATATATTTAAAATTAGGCTCCTGCACTATTGCTGCTACTGCCCAAATCTCAGCACACCTTGCATAATTTCATAGCTTTTGGCTCAAAGCACTACATGACAAGTACTACTGGAAAACTCCAGGTGAGGGATAGAAATAGCTGTGTGCCAATATAAAACCACAACACGTCGAGGCCTAATTATCAAAGGTCAAATTTTAGTGGTTTTAGAAACCACGACTAAACTTACAAACTCAAACTATGGATGTTGTGAGATTCATTTAAATCCAAATTAAAAAAAAGTAGAAATGGAAAATTATGCTGAACGGTGCTCTAAAAATTACAACTGCCTCTAAAAGTCCGAATTGATTTAGAAAGTAATGCAGTATTTTTTTATTCCAATTCATATCTTGTTTCTCCTGCTTTCAAAGTATTGCTGGCCAGCGTTCATTTTATTTCCATACGTGCCCAAATGATATTCCATAGATTAGCTGTACAAGTATCCAAAGCAAACGTTTCTCAAGAAATATTAATGGATTGGCAGTTTCTTTAGAATTTACATGTGAAGCCTAAAAAAAAAAAAGTTCAGCAACATCTGTTTCAACCATAAAGTATGCCTAGTAACAGGACGGGAATAGACTATACCAAATATTTTCACTGCAATGAAAACCTCTCGTTAAAATGGAACTAAAGTCAAAAGAGAAACATGGCTAAACATGCATTTATTTTAAAAGATGAATGTACTGTAGAAGACCAGAGGATCAGCAGACCTATAATCACTGTTTTAAAATTGTACACCATCTTGGATCTTGTTAAGTCATGTTTTAAGTGCCAGTGGCATTGCACATGCTCACTGTGCTCTGGGCTGTCAAGAAGCTAAGATTATGGGTTATCAAAACCATTAAAGTGAGATTTCAACTTACTTAAAAGCTCATGCTACAGTTTTGATAATGAATCAATAACGTGATGCAGAAAATCACTGGTTTCTATACAGGTATGGGAACCGTTATTCTGTACGGGTTTTTTTGCAAAAGGGTTTCCTTCTCCTTTAAGGTATGAAGATTCAAATTAGGGAAAGACCTGTTATGTGGAAAACCCAAGGTCCATAGCATTCTGGATAATAGGTCCCATACCTGTACTACCATGTAACTTTATTTAATTACTAATCAGTACTGAACTGTGAGTATATATAGTGTATAAATATTGGATATTGCAAGTCTGTTAACTGATACAGGTAACCGACAGCAGCCTAGAGCATGCGGTGTAAATAAGCATTTTTCACCTAATTCATTGTTAACCTTAGTTAGTTTAATATAGTAAATAATGTACCCCCTATTGTAAAATATAAGGATATTATAAGTTACCTTCGGCCTCGTGCCTTTATTTAATCACGAGTACCGAAGGCCGAGTGCTTTTATACAGGTCATGGAACTTCGAGGTGACTTTTAATATCCTTATATTTTGAAACAGGGGGTACTTTATTTATTATAATACTCAAGTTTCAGTGAGCCATTTGACAGAAATGACATCACTTAGATACCGATTATAACTGATGACATCACTAAGCAACGTTTATAAGGATATCATTTACATGACATCCATGGCTCTTGTGTATTATAAAGGGATATGGATTGATGCATGTAAGCGATCTCATCCAGGGCATTACAACTATTTTTACACTTTGTAAACTGGGGAACGCTAGGTTGGAGAAAAGTATTAATGTCAGAAAAAACTACTACCAATATTAACGCAATATACACATCATCACATTATAGAGAGAGAGAGAGAGAGAGAGAGAGAGAGAGAGAGAGAGAGAGAGAGAGAGAGAGAGAGAGAGAGAGAGAGAGAGAGAATATTATAATCTGCACAGATGTTTCTCTCAGCATATGTATGCGTTTGCCTTCACATTAATTTGAATAATGAGCAAAGGAACTGGCACTTTTCTCTGTACAGTTTGCACAAGGAGCTTTCTCCCAGTGTGGGTGGCCTAGCTCTCAGTGGAGCATTTAGAAAAAAATTATTTGGTAATGCAAATGAAAGAAAAGATTCTAATTGCTGAAAGATTACAGAAATATCTTTTATCTGAAAAATGCAAGGTTCTATGCATTCTGGATAAAAGATTCTATACCTGTATAAAATATATCTTCATAGATAATTAAATAATAATTATAATAATAATAATAATAATAAATCCTGAACATTTATAGCTGAGCACTTCTTTACTGAATTCCATTTTCTTTTTGCAAGTTAAAAGGCCAACCTGTCCCATATGTAATAAAAGACAAAGTTTGCACAGGCGCTGCTACTCATAGCAACCAATGATGTCTGCTATTAAATGAGTGACCAATTTGTTCTGCCTGCTGATTGGCTGCTACAGGTGATTAGATCTGTATCAAACTTTGCACATTGGCATACATAACCCCCTTTAAGATAGTAAGGGGCAGATTTATCAATATGTGAGACTAGAGTTTACCACAAAAAAACTCACTTACCACTCTTTCCTATATGATTTTTAGAAGTGTATTTATCAAATGGTTAAAGGGGAAGGAAACCTAGTCGGCGCAAACCCCCCACTCCCCCTCCCGTTTGTTGCCCTTTAACGGTCACCCATTTAGTTTTTCTGTGGCGAGTAGTGATGAGAAGTTTCGTTGTGAATATGATGCCCATAGACTCCAAAGGGTGAAAAAAAATGTAGTGCTAAAAAAATGTTGTCGTCCATAGACTTCGGTTCATTTTCGCCGTTTTGCGAAATTTCCGCAAAGCAAAATGGGTCAGATTTGTCCATCACTAGTGGTGAGCTTTTCACATTTTGATAAATCTGCCCCTAGGTTTTTAGTTCAGCTAAACGTGTGAGGTCTATAATTTAACCAGTAAGCAAAATTTAAAAAGTTCCCCAGTGACCACTAGAACAGAGAGGGTGAAGAGAAGATAGCGGAAAGCATCTAAAAATAGAAAAAAAAAATTTATGATGTTATTCTACAACTGACAGCAAACTTATTCCAAAAAGCTCTTGTCCAAAAAGAAGGGGGTGTATATTAATGATGCTACACATCTTTTATTGTATTTGGAGTAGGCAGATGCACTGACTTTCTCACCATTTAGGTCACAATATTGCTGATCGAGGGACACCAGGGAATGGTAATGTCTTCCAGTTGTTGAAAAATTTGGAAGAAGCAAATTGTTTGAGTCTGAGTTTTGCTAGTCCAAGGTCATTTTTAAGCATTAAAATGTGTATTCCATGAGAGAGCTGATGCATTTTAAATTACATATGTGCTGTTGAATTTGTATAATTCAAATAAGATGCAGATATGTTCTCTTTTATGGAGAAAATTTGTGAATACACTTTGCAACATTTGGTGTCCTCTCTTATTTACTATACAGTGAATTCTGTCCAAGAAATATGAGTTGAAAAATGAGAAAAGACCAGAGTCTTTAGAATTTCATTGCTGAGGAATGTTCTTGCTCCTTCAAATTATGATATTCCACGAGTCATAATTTATAGTCCTGTCTCTCACATTTTCCATAAAATGAATTAAAACCAGTAAGCAGCTGACATAGCTGTAAACAAGAATACAGTTCTGATATGAATTTCCTGCTCTGAGAAATACAAATCACTGCCAAAGCAAGTGTTTGTTTTCTCAGCAGCCGTGTGTGCCAATTTAATGGCGTTATTAGCTAGGCAACCAGCCGCTGGACTCCAAATCCAAGGCTTTTTTCACCCATTTCCAATAGCTAACCACCATACAAATGTCTTACTCCAAGCCAGTGGGTATAAGCTTTCAAGTAATCACATTGAGACCCACGAGTATATTCAACAAATAATGAAAAATACAGCTCTGTACTGCTGCCATGTTTACACTTACACAAGCTATTGACCATGACCACGACCATGCCCGCTTTCTCAAATACAAGTGTATTTAGTTTTTTCTGAAAACATTCCGTTCAGATCATATCAAAGAAATGTTAAATTGTGGTTGGAATGCTCCACACAACAGGACAGCTGCACTAGGGCCTTTCTATGTTTGGAGCCAGCTATCTGCAAATACACCAGTAAACGTGAAGGAGTAACGGGGAAAGCAAATCATGAACTTTTCCGAAGAGGAAGAACACATCAATTTCTCTGGCAGTGGTAATGTGTGATGAACTTTCTAACCAGTACAATAGTGAGTGCAGAGGCTATTGCATGAAAAAAAAATTCACAATCAAAACTAGATTAGCTGAAAGGTGTTTTATATGAATAACACAAAACAGCTAATCACTAAATACGTAATACTCTATCTTGTGAGAGTTCTAATTAGGGTTGCCACCTTTTCTGGAAATAAATACCAGCCTTCTTATCATTTTTCTTTATCAATAACATTGGCATCAAGCATTATGTTTACTGATCAGGACAGTACAATGCCAACCAGGTCTCTAATAAGTTATGAACTCAGAAATAAGCATTCCTGTGCTTACAAATACGGAGTTGTGTAATGTTACTTGCATAGTAAAATAATTCTACATATTACATTATAAAAAATTAACAGAAATCCTTTGCAGAATTGCAAAGCCAGTTTGTAAGCAACCACCTGCATCCCTTCTTACAGTGGTTTTACTATCCTAAGAATCTAGAAAGAAAACTAAAAAAAGAAACCAGACGAACAGATGTGGCCGCACACACTATGCCTAAGGACTATGGGGAAAAAAAAAGAAATGCTGACCAAGGAACCTCTACATCATTCCCACCTGGACTGAAGACATTATAAAAAGGCTTGCTATTCATTATCGAGTCATCTTTTAACTTGTTTTGAGGGAATCCCAGTTCTTTCATGACAATTATTTTTATAGCTGCTATAAAAATAGCTAAGATTACTTGAGGAAACCCATTCTGTTTCAGTGCACCGTGCAGGTCCAGCTATAATACAGATAATTTAATATTGACCTTGCATTGACCTAGTCCCATAAAGCTTGACATTTTACTATTCTGTGCCCCAAACTGCTAAACAAAGGCGTATCGGCTACATACATAACTATATTGGAGTGCTCTTCCTGGGGCACATGACAGCTGAATAAAAGTCATCAGACCACTATGGCTGACGGTTCTCCACTTGATCAAAGGCCTAATGTAAAATATTGTGAAACATGAATTGTTCATTTAGAGCAGTCCAAATGGCAGCCCGCAGGTGGCCTGTGACCCCCCCCCCTTGTGTGCCCCCCCCACATGAAAGCCTGCCTGCTGTGTCTGCTTACTTTGTGTGCTTTAAAATGTATCACTACAGAGACCTTGTACTGTTGACACTCCAGACCCAGACTGAAACTGCCCACACCTCATTTGAAGGGGCTCCAGCACTGTGTCCGCCATACTCTGCCTGCTCTATGCTCCATGTGTGCAGTACTCTGTCTGCTTGATGCCCCCTGTTTGCGCCATACTCTGCCTGCTCTATGCCCCGTTTGTGCCTTACTCTGCCTGCTCTATGCTCCCTGTGTGTGCCATACTCTACTTGCTCTATGCTCCTTGTGTGTGCCATACGCTACCTGCTCTATGCCTCGTGTGTGCCACACTCTGCCTGCTCTATGTCCCGTGTGTGTGCCACACTCTGCCTGCTCTGTGCCCCGTGTGTGCCATACACTGCAAGCCCTATGCTCTGTGTGTGCCATACTCTGTATGCCCTATGCTCCTTGTCTGTGCCATACTCTGCCTGCCCTATGCTCCCTATGTGTGCCCTGCTCTGTCAGTGGAACACAAGCCTGATAGGGGTTTGTTAGCATTTGAAAATTGTTGTTAGGGGCCCCTAAAATGTTTAATCATGTGCTGGGGGGATGTTGTATTGTCCACAGGGGAGGAGGATGCATATGGATTCAAGCATGTTAATATGACTTAATTTTGTCCCTAGGACCAACTGATTGGATCACAGTCACAGTGACAGGTGTTGTCGGAGTGAGGACCACATCGGCTTGTTGATGCTGTCCTTGCACCTATGGGACTTTAAAACCAGCCCAAGCAATATCTGGCAAGTTTTCAGACAGATATCGGTTGGGTAGGCCTGTGAGAGTGCTTCATACACAGCCAGATAAGCTGCCGACTAGGACTGAAGGGGCCAAACAAAATCAAAATTTCCAATTTTATCTTGCAAAATTGACCCAGAACAATTTTTACTGGATGGTTCTTGAGCAGATGAAGTATTTTGGGAAAGAAAGCATCATGCAACAGGAATAATTCAATGTGTAACTGCCTATTAATGTCCTTAAACAATCATTCACACTAGATACAATTCCATAATTCCTTGATGAAGTCTCCAAAAGCAATATAGTAGCAAATGTTTTACTTTTAAAATCTTTTAAGAGAAAGGCTGGCATTCCCCTAAAAAAACTATTCACCTTTACGATAAAAACAACTTTTTTCCAACTGATCTTTAATTTTTTTTAAAAAAATAATACACTTCTAATATAAATACCCTTGTGGCAGCACATCGCCAACCATCAAAGTGTTTCTTTTTCCCTGCCCAGCTGTTACTCCGGAGCCAGGCCAGACATGATGTCAAAGAAGGAAGTTCACAAATGAAGTGCTACTGTACTAATGTCCCTTCCATTCCACTTCATGTGCAGATCTTAGATATGATCATCTGCCATGTTTCAGCCAATCAGCTCAGTGACATACAAATGAAGCTGAAAGTCATGCATAGTAGAACTATTCCTTCAAGCTTCCTACACAATCACACAGGCAGGGGATTGTCATGCTTCAGCATAAGGAGAGGCCAGATACATTTTAGGGGTTGGCAATCTGCTGCTTATAACACTGGTTTCTATCTTGACAGAGGATTGTTTATAAGAAATAAAATGATTTAAAAAAAAAATGGTTTTTGTGATATGGGATGCTCATATTTAATGGTGAACAACCCCTTTAATGAAAGCAGAACATAATGACATACCTTCAGCATTTAAGGTGATCAGGGTGACATTGCTGCCCATATTCGAGCTTCCTGAATTCCCACAATTTGACAGTGTATCACTAGCCTCAGAACCACTGTCATTGTCATCATCATTATGGCTGTCCTCAGGGGCAGGAACTTTCACTAAAATTGTGTTGTGCCTTCTTCCAGGAACTGCACTGAAATGTAAATAATTTAATTTATATAGCAGCGACATCATTTGCAGCCCTATACAAAGATTGCTCATCATTTACAACATTTCCTGCCTTGTAAAACTTGTAATATTTTTTAGGTGCTGTTCAGCAGTCAATCTTTTATTTCTTTTTGGTTTTAAAGGAGAAAGAAAGCTACGGAGGCATTTTATTGCCAATAGATTAGCTGCAATAGTGCAAGCTAGAATGCTATATTTATTCTGTAGAATGTTTTACCATACCTGAGTAAAAAGCTCTAGAAACTCTCTGTTTGTTTAGAATAGGAGCTGCAGTATTAACATGGTGTGACATCACTTCCTGCCTGAGTCTCTCCCTGCTCTGGGCTCAGATTACAGTAGAGAAGGGAGGGGTGGGGGGAGAGGAGCAAACTGAGCTTGCTCTTGCCCAGGGCAATGAGGTTTAAGTTGAAGGCAGGAAGTCTGATACAGAAGCCCATGAGTACACAATAGAAGGAAAGAAATGCAGTGTTTCTTTTGACAGGGGACTCAGAGCAACATTACTTTGGGGGTTTACTGGTATATTTAGATGGACCTTTCTGATAAGGCTTACTTAGTTTTAACCTTTCCTTCTCCTTTAAATGGACTAAGTGGAACAGCTAGTGCTTCATATTGCACTATGCATTTAAAATTGGAGAATCCAAAAAAATTATGTTGTTTAAATGGAGAAAAATCAGTGCTTCCCTATAACATGCCGTTTTCTGCAAGCAACAGTTTGACTGCGATATTTGAAGAATGTGTTTTGTGTATCCATGGCAGATTTGACTACACAAAGAGACTTAGAACTAAACACATCCAAATCTTGCAGGGTACATAAGTTAACTTGCAATTAATTGCTGCACTTGAGAGTTTGTCTTTAATAAGGCTAGGGGTTCTGAGTGAAATGTGCATTAGGCACAATTTTAGTAATAGGAACAGATAGGCTTACAGAATCAATGATGCCTGTGCTGTTGAAGTGTATAAGGAGTCAAGTTTAATCTGTCTGATGAATTTTTGGTGGACTGGCAGTGAAAGAGACTACTTGGTGGTATATGCCTATTAATAGCAATCAATATCTGTGTTTGTCCAAGTGTCAGCAACTAACATTCTGGGGGCAAATAGCAACTAAGTACTCCTCTCCTCTTACATTGCTCTTATACTTAAGAAAATGTTCTCTGACACCTGATCTGTATACTTTTGTTCCATATGTATTGTCATTTTCTATTAATTGTAGATTAAATAAAAGTTGTTTTAAATGGGGTCCCATGTCCCATCGTTTGTAAAAAGAGGCGCAATACTTGGTTGCCAATGAAACTCCCTTTCATTTATCTGCACTCCATTAATTAATGTTTCAGTGAATAGAGTGGGGGGTTGTTTATAAATTCTTATCATAGATGCACACACACAAGCACAGTCACCAGTCTGTATGACTTAGCCATATACCAAAGGTTAAATATAGGCTTTTTCAAATAAATGGCCTTCAGAAAGAAGTCTTTCAAAAACTGATCCTGCAATCCATTTTAGTAATTTCTCAGACACTGAACTGTTACATATTGGATCTGGTTAGTAGATAGAGATGGTACAGAAAATAAGCTACAGCATTTTTTACCTGATCATTGTTGGGCTTTCAATCCCAACTGTTTTACAATGTCATGGCTGATTATTTCAAAGAAATTCTCTCTTCAATACAGTGCACATTGCATACTTAAGACCTAAGACCCAGTTTAATAAAGGGTTTAATTTAATTTCTATTAAAAATAGAAACGCAGACTCCCACTCCTCCCAAGAAAACAGATGCCAACAAATATAAGTAATTCGCAAAAACATAGGTTACACTTATAATAAAAATACATTGAAAAGAAAAAATGAACAAAGGGTATGGATAGATTCATCTTTTGGTGGGAGAGCAGGAATGAAGATAAATAATAATCTTTTTACCTATTCAGCATATTTTCCAGAGTTTCTGTTGTCCTGTTTATAGATTCTTCATGACTCTCGAGTTTAGTTACCCCTGTGCTCTGTCTTTCATTGTTCAGTATTACCGTAGTCTGTGGTACAACACTGTAAGCAAAAATAAAGACATGTTCATATCACAGGATCCAAATATCTTTGTTGGTCATGAAATAACGTTTTACTAGAAATACATGATATTTACAAAGATATGGAGGGACAACAAGACTACAATAAATAAATGTAAATTATTGCATACTTTAATACAATTTAAAGGTAACAATATTTTATCGAAATTGAGAGGGTGTTTGCCGCACCTTCTAACCTAATGCCTATACCTCGGGAGGTCCCTTGGCCGAGGGTCTAGACACCTCGGTATAGATGTGCTGACTACTCCTATGTAAATAGAAAACTGATTCAATGCTCAAGGGAGAGACAAAAATCGGAGTACATGGCGTCGCACAATCTAATAGTGGCCTTGTATTGTGTCTTTCAATATTGAAGTGATCAACTATGATTATACAAAATAAACATTGTGATTTTTGTGAACGTGTCCTTTGTGTTTATTGCGTGGAAAATAAGGTGAAACTCTTATAAATACATGGTGAGTAGAAATGGTTAAAGTGCATAATGCTTAATGTGAAATTGGCGTCCGAGTCGTGGGTTCTAGTACGCCACCCTGCTCACATTAAGCATTATGCACTTTAACCATTTCTACTCACCATGTATTTATAAGAGTTTCACCTTATTTTCCACGCAATAAACACAAAGGACACGTTCACAAAAATCACAATGTTTATTTTGTATAATCATAGTTGATCACTTCAATATTGAAAGACACAATACAAGGCCACTATTAGATTGTGCGACGCCATGTACTCCAATTTTTGTCTCTCCCTTGAGCATTGAATCAACAATATTTTATCATCTACTGCCATCATTTAGCTTGATATAGATAGTCAGTGTGGGTACAAAAGAAAATGCTGGCCGCACAAATGATACATTGGAAAATAAAATCCAGTTAACATATGAGGAATTCCTCTGTAATAAACATATTAGACATACAATCTGCACATCTTTCAAAAGCATCAGTTTTTGTTATTTTAATAATACATGGAAAGAAGCAAATCTTACCATGGCTCTCTCACAGTTTTAATCTAGATGAATTGAAATCTATACATATTAGAAAGCCTATATAACTACTGATACTTCTTAGCCTGTAGGAAAAGAAATGGTAACTCAAAGATAGATAAAATAGGTTTATTTTTAATAGAAAATAGACCTCAATGGGGGGGGGGGGGTCTAGTTATATTACGATACCACTTGTTATTGAAATGTCATACAGGCATGGCAAAACCAATGCATTTAAAGCTGATGCGATCTAGGGCACACTTAAACACATTGGAACACAATGAAATAGTGCATTTCAAAAACCAATTGATTATTTAGACAGGTGTAAAAGGTATAAAGCGGTCATTTCTTGAGTTCTTCCACTTTGGACTAATATATTAATTCTTACATTCCCATGTTAACCCTTCCCCAAAACAAACTTCCCAACAATGAATAGCTTGGCATTGTTAAGTTTTCACCACAAAGTAGTACAAAGTATTTTGTTCCACATGAAAACACTGGCATAGACCGTGGAAAAAAGAACTAAAGCAAGGCTCAGAAGTAAGCTGAAATACGTTTTTATTGACAACAGAAACTCTGCTTACTTGACAAGCCTATAGGTTTGTCACACTTTAATGCCCTGGAAAATGGGAGGAAGGCAGCAAGCTGACAGTTTGGTGACTAATATGAATTCTGTTTTACGGTTTCGAGTGTAAAAAAAACTTTGTTACACTGCATACTTTAAGGTGCACATGTTATTCATGGTTCCTTAAAAGGTCAACAATTAGTCATGTCAGTGACTTATTCCTCACAAAGGATCCCGGCATCTGTAATCACATTATACAATGTCTATTTCTCTACTCTATGAGGGGGCTGCCATTTTTGAGCAGCAGTAGGAACTCGGACAGGTTGAAGTAAGGAACTTCAAGTAACAATTATTTACAAAGCAGCCCTATCATCAAAAAACGATCAAAATGACCTGTAACTTCTAGGAGGTTAGTTATAAAAGGTCGAGTTGTGTTTTTCCCCGAAAAGTTTTACAATGGTACTTTCAGTAAAAAAAATTTTGCAGTAAAAAAACTAGAAATTTTCAAGATTTATTATGCATCGAAGCTGCTAAATGCCTGAATCCGAAAAATACTTCCGCTAAAACATGTCATAGTCATGAAGAAGTCAAGTGCAGAGGTCCCTTGAACCATTTGAAGATGTTTTTTGCCTTAACAATGATCAAGTTTTCGAGCGAAAACCACTGTAAAAAACTGATCAATTCAAGGTATTTGAGTTTTTTTAAGTTGATAACTCAATCAATTTGAGTTTTTTCCCCCAATTTCAATCAAGTTTTTTAACATTCTGTTTTTTTCATAAATAAGCAAACATTTGAGTTGTGTGTTTATTCCAGGTAGAAAAAAACTCCCAAATTTGACCTTTGATTAATAACCCCCTTAATGTACATTTATATTTTAAACAATATTCTTTTGCTGTATCACTTGAAATGACATTATCTTGGGTCAATGGAAATCTACATTACAGAGAAATTAATCAAATTAGGTCTTAATCTGCTGCCACATTCTTAAAGGGTTATTTAGAAAGCAGGTGTAGTGAGCCGTTTTTGAACACAAGGCATATCCTAACCCCGATGCAGTGTTTTCCCCAATATCCATAATAATTGCAGCCACGAGGTTGGCAATGCACCTGGTGCAATGAAGTCTAAGCATCACAACATGATGCACAATTTGCTTGTGCATTCATGTAAATTGGACACAATTGCAGTCAAGTTAAAATTGTTTAATATCCACTGCGCAAAGTCAAAATGAGTGTTTAGGCACAAGTACAGTCCGGGCTAATTGTTGGAACCTGGAACTACACCTAACTTTAATGCACAAAGATTGCATCAATTTTTGTGGGACCAAAACTGCACTTGCAGCTGTAAAGGAGGATTACTGTTCATTTTCAAGCATTTAAAAATGTAGAAAAGTTGAAGCAGAAATAAAGATTTATTGAACCTGTAGCAGAAAAGACATTAAGAAATGACGGACTCCTGTAAAGCCACTGAAAGCATTTGCAGGTAATGAAGCCCATAAATATCAGAAATGACAAGTATACTCAAAATAGGATGTAAATTTATTGGCTAGGGTTCACATTTTTTACTAGTAATTTCTTTGTCAGCAGCAATTTCTATGTTGCTGGTATCAGATTGCAATGGAACCCTTTTCTGTAAATCCCATTAGTGGAATTACGTTTGCATTGAAAGTAAAAAAGAACACTTTACTTTTCTCTTGGGAAACCAACAAGAGTAAGTTTTCAGGATATTGAACATTACAGATGAACAAGGTATATTTAAACGGTGCTTTCATTTCATCACCCAAGGTGTTAAATCCATTTGTATAAAAGGTAATAAAATAAAATGCTCCTCAAACAGAAACGTTACACTGAAAGACAGAGAGTGTTTGACGCTTGTTTCAACAGGCTTGTCCTCCAGCAAGAATTTAAGGTGACTGGATACTTATCAAGGATGCCGGTAGTGTATATATGAAGGGAAAATTTACTTTTGGAACATACAGAAAAGGAGTTTACATTATGGACTTATCTCAGCCTGAGATAAGTCAGGCTGACTTACTTTTAATTCTTATGCAAAACCATTAGAGGCTCCCAATATTGCCACCCCAATGTTTATTTGTATTCTGATTTTATAATACAACGCCTCCAATTTATAACAGCTAACCAGAATTTAATATTTAAAATTGTTGTGTTTTTGGGAGCAGCTGCAGACCTAATCTAATACAAACAGACAAAATACGATTTGGGTGATCATATACGACTACATTTTACGAGCACAATTGTGACGCATAGATACTATTGTACTTTGCATTTATCTGACAGACGAAATCAGATAAACATTTCATTTTCAAAGCAATTTAAAGGAATAGTAATACCAAAAACTGAAAGTGTATGAAAGTAATTAAAATAGAATGTGCTGTTATGCACTGCACTGCTGTGTAGTCAGGGGGGCAGCCATGAAGCAGTAAAAAGGGGAAAAAAAGGCACAGGTTACATAGCAAAATAACAGATAAAACACTATTGTATTGCACAGGGCTTATCAATTATCTGCTATCTAATCTGTGCATTTTCTCATTTTTTCCATCTTGAATGGCTGCCCCCATAGCTACAAAGCAGCTTATTTATATAACCTATAGTAGTCTTTCTACAGCAAACAAAAAGCTTTTACCAGTGCATGCTAACAATATATTATATGATAATTACTTTAAAATGCTTTAAAAAAATTTTGTGTTACTGTTCCCAGTGGCGGAACTAGCGGGGGAGCAGGGGTTGCGAGCGGGCCAGGGCCCGCACCACCTCAGGGCCCCCCCCAGCAGCCCGTGCGCTACAGAAAATGCGGCCGTACAGAGGGGGCGGGGCCCGGCTGCGCATCACGCAGCGCCCCCCCTCTAGTTACGCTACTGAATGTTCCTTTAACTTGAATAGAGATATGGTCGAGCTTGAGTGCTATTCTTTGCAACCTTCCGAATGTACAGTTTAGACCATTGTCTCTGATCTGTCAGTCATGCCCCACAGTCCATCTAACTTTACTTTCTGGTGCACCCTACTCTTTTTAAAGCTGTGATTGAGCGCAACCCAAACAGAATCTTGAAGACTTTGAGGTACCACTGCTGTGAAAGAGACAGCACACCACAAGCCCCTGTAACAATAAGAAAGGATGGAGTCCTATAGAGATACATGGTAAAGTAATGGACTAGATCAGTGCTGTCCAACTTCTGTGGTAGTGAGGGCTGGAATTTTTCTGGCTTACTTGCTGGAGGGCCGATAATGGGAAGCAGTGTTGACCACTCCTAGTTTTTTTAAACTACACCCACTCTAAACCACACCCTTGTTACCACAAGAACTTTTCAGTTTGCGGTATGAACAGTCAAGAGCTTTAGGGGTGTGAACAATGCCAGGGGGATTAGAGATGTGAACCTTATTGTCTAAATTTGATGTGGGGGCCAGTTAATCTCAGTACTGATATCTTTTAAAGTTTACACAAGGTAAGCAGTCACAGCAGGCAGACTTTCATGTGGGAGGCCACATAACGGGGGGGGGGGGGGGTCACGGGCCGCCAGTTGGACAGTACTGGACTAGATGCATTTATCAACTTTTGTCTGAGCAATTAAAGGGGTGGTTCGCCTTTAAGTTAACTTTAAGTATGTTATAGAATGGCCAATTCTAAGCATTCTTCATTATTTATTTTGTATAGTTTTTCAATTATTTACCTTCTTCTTCCGACTCTTTCCAGCTTTTAAATATGGGTTACTGACCCCCATCTAAGTGGGGTTACAAATGTATTGTCATTGATTTTTTTGTTATTCATCTTTCTATTCAGGCCTTTCTTACTCATATTCCAGTCTCTTATTTAAATCAGTGTATGGTTGCTAGGGTAACCCTAGCAACCAGATTGCTGAAACTGCAAACTGGAGAGCTGCTGAATAAAAAGCTAACTAACTCAAAAACCACAAATGATATAAAACGAAACTGAATTGCAAAATGTCTCAGAATATCACTCTCTGCATCATATTACATTTTAATTAAAAGGTGTACAACCCCTTTAAGATAAAGATCTTTGGAAAGTATATGGCCTAAGGCTATACAAAGGTTTAAAGGAACAGTTCAGTGTAAAAATAAAAACTGGGTAAATAGATAGGCTGTGCAACATAAAACATGTTTCTAATATAGTTAGTTAGGCAAAATGTAATGTATAAAGGCAGGAGTGATTTGATGTATAACATGTCAGTCAGAACACTTCTTCCTGCTTTTCAGCTCTCTTGGTTTACAATGACTGGTTACCAGGCAGTAACCAATCAGAGACTTGAGGGGGGGCCACATGGGTCATATCTGTTGCTTTTGAATCTGAGCTGAATGCTGAGGATCAATTGCAAACTCACTGAACAGAAATGTACCATGTGGCCCCCCTTCAAGTCGCTGACTAACTCAGAGTTATAGAGCTGAAAAGCAGGAAGTTGGATTCTGGCTGTTTTATTAGACATCTGTTCACTCCAGTCTTTATATATTACAATTCTGGCGAACTAACTATATTAGAAACATTTTTTATTTACACAGTTTTTATTTTCACACTGAACTGTTCCTTTAATGTCCATATGTCTGGTGTTTGAGTCTGGCAGCTCAGTAATTCAGGTGCAGATTCTGAACAGTTACAATTTTGCAACATTGAGTTGATACATTTCGCAGCAGCGTCTCTGGAGTATTAGCAACTATTGTATCAATTCTAACTGCTGCCTTTAATGAAACGCCGTTTTAGGGATTCTGCTCAGCAGGGACAAAGATAAGAAATGTATCAACTAATGTATCAATTTAGAACAGTTTAAAGAATAAGTAACCCCCCTCCCTCCCAGTGCTGTTTTAGAAATGTGAAAAATTTGATTTACACTTCAATATTAGAAAAACAGTCACACACAGAAAATAGAAAGAAATTGGAAAAAGTCTTTATTTCTGGTGAAATGTCTGAAAACAACTGAACTGAAAAAAGTGTTGGGAGGTTTACAACCCCTTTAAAACGTGCAATCAAAATCCAAATGGTCACCATACAACGAATAAAATCTTAATGTGTACAGCCAAGCTTTACAATCTGAATCTTGTGAACAATACAACAGTCACAGCATACAAAATGAGGGTAAAGACACAAAGCTACTAATTGCAGCTAATTGTCACGGCTACAAAATAGACAATAGTGATAATTGGCTTTATTAAGAGACTATGGGGAAAATTTACTAACCTCTGAAAATTCGCCAGCGACGGCTTCGCTCACTTCGCTAGGCGTAGATTCGCCAGGACAACGCTAATTCACTAAAATCCGAAGTTGCGTCCAGGGTGCAGAGCAATGGCGATGTTGCGCTAGCATTACTGCACCAAGCAAAGCAAAGTTGCACTAGCGTTGCCTAGTTTGCATACGGCGGGAAGTTAAAGTACAATGGACGTATATGCTGCAGCAAATACATTACACTACACAAGCCCAGGAAACCTTAATAAAAGAAAATAGAGTTGCCCTACACATGAGCCCAGTGTATAGTTTATGTGTCATATGTTGGGAAATGTAGGGGGGAAGCCGGTTACCCTAAAAAAATTTACGCTCTTTTGCAGCCTATCACCCTGAAAAAAGGAAAAGACGCATTTTTGGGACTTCAACTATTTTTTGAGGAACTCCTATCTACTCTATTGCACTTCCAAAATTATGACACGTTGGTGAATTTACACCAGCATTAGTCACTTCAACCTTTAGTAAATTTGCCCCAGAGTGTGTTTTAGCAGAGGCAATGCTCAGTATTGTCTATGGCAGGATAGCAGCTATTTGTTGTGGCTACAAAATACCCTGTCATAGACAATATTAAGAACTGCCTCTGCAGTTAGCAAAGCCAATTCTCAATATTGTCTATTTTATAGCCGTTACAAGTAGCTGCTACTAGCAGCTCTGTGAATCTTCAACCTTAAAGGGGTGGTTCACCTTTAAGGTAACTTTTATTATGTTATAGAACGGCCAATTCTAAGCAACTTTTTAATTGGTTTTTATTATTTATTTTTTACAGTTTTATAGTTATTTGCCTTTTTTTCTGACTCTTTGCAGCTTCCAAATGGGCGTCGCTGACCCCTTCTAAAATAGCAAATGCTCTGTAAGGCTACAAATGTATTGTTATTGTTATTTTTTATTACTGATCCTTCAGCCCCTCTCCTATTCATATTCCAGTCTCTTATTCAAATCAATGCATGGTTGCTAGGGTAATTTGGACGCTAGTTACCATATTGCTTAAGATGCAAATTGAAGAGCAGCTGAATAAAAAGGTCAATAACTCAAAAACCTTCAGTAATAAAAAAGGAAAACCAATTGCAAATTGTCTCCGAATATCACTCTCTACATCATACTAAAAGTTATCTCAAAGGTGAACAACCCCTTTAATGTAGGGGGCTGCCCAAGGTAGGCCTGCTAGTCGGAAGTGGCTTGCAGGCCACCAGTTGGACAGCAGCTAGGATAGAGTAAGCTAAATATTAAATATAATAATTAAAAAATATAATTTAATTGATTACATCTGTGACTGTGATGCAAGGCACAAATAAGCTTTATAAATACAAGAACAACCCAAGTAAATGAAGGCACAGTTCTGCAATTAAAAAATAAATGAGAGAGCCCATGTAATTAGGCTGTTTTTAGCTTATGTTTCTTGGGGTGACAAAACCCCACCCTAGATAATTCACACTTCTGTAATATTTATAAAGCTGAAAATAATTTTTAAGTTTATGAAGTACAGAGTTATCAAAGCACAGAGCTAAACGTTCAGTTCATATATGAAGTGCATTTTTTCACTGGTACAAAAGACATCTATACCCAGCCTAGCACGAAGGACAGTGCTTCGAAATGTTGGAACCGTACACAGAGAGGCTTTGATCCGGCAGACTAGTATACAGAGGTGATTAACCGAAGTTAAGCAAACTTTACAGACCAATAAGGGCACTGTTTAAAGAAAATCTGTTGTGGTTTACTCTACTTTGAGGAAAGCTGTTTTAATGCTGGCATGGTCACAGTGGACATTTATTAAATGACACATTTTATATCCAGTGTGTAGCTGGCACAGTAAAATCCTTTTTTTGTGCCCAATCTAGAAACATTAAGGACCTGACCTCGTGTGAACCCTTATGCATTTTCCAATCTTCCAGCCGATGCCCATCAAGACTTTCCTAACAGAGACTCAACATTTTTCCGCACAGATTGAATGTGCAACTACATTCACGCCTAATTTTAACTTTTAATTATTGCCTGTGTATTAGTGTCTCAGAGGAAGCAATAAAAAGTGTAGAGGGCTCCCTGTGGCAATCAGAGGTTGGAATACCTATGTGAGCAAGGCTTAAAACAGTCATTTCCTGAACAGGAGAAAACATCAACCCTTTTAGCTCCTGCACAGGGACGAGAGCAGAGGAATCTGTAGTCTCTAAAGTTTTCACTTGTTTAAAGGGTGAAATAAAGCTTTAGTCACTCTGTGGGTAGAGAAGAGGGTGGATTTCTGAATAAAAAAAAAACGCATCTGGACAATTTCAAGATGCTATATGCTTAAATTTTCTTGAATTTGAAGGCAGCTAAAAGTAATCTTTTTGCTAAAGGAAGAGTATTACTCATTATTCAATGAACAGGGCTTTTTTGTTGTTATTTTATTTCTGGAACTTAACAGGGAGACTAAAACTACCTACTGTTACTGTTTTATTAGCAGGAGTCCATTATTTAAGGCAGGAGTGCCCATACTTTACTAATGCGAGGTGTACTTTTAGCGACGTTGTCCCATTATTATCTTCATCCTTAATATCACTGTTAGCATTCTGTTCCATGGAAAATATTACTTAAATATTATAATGATTTATGAGATCATTTATATTGCTATATATATTTTTTTTATACTGCTATATTTAAGAAACAACTATTTCTTATGTAACCTTAACATAATAAATATCTGAATGAAAAGCATGAAATAGGAGGGTGATTTAGACAAGCTGTTTGTTGACAAGCTGGTGATCAGTAGATCTCAAGACACTAAGGTCTACTGGTAGACCCCCGATCTACCTTTTGGGATTTAATTAACTACCTCGCAATGTCTCTGTTTAGCTCAAAAAATAGAAAAAAACCAGTGATCCCCAACCATTGGTTCGTGAGCAACATGTTGCTTATCAACCCCTTGGATGTTGCGCTCAGTGGCCTCAAAGCAGGTGCTTATTTTTCAATTCCTGGTTTGCAGGCAAGTTTTGGTTGCATAAAACCCAGATGTACTGCCAAACAGAGCCTCCTGTAGACTGCCAGTCTATATAGGGACTACCAAATGGCCAATCACAGCACTTATTTTGCACCACCCAGGATTCATACAAAAATAAAAAATTTAATCTACACAAGATATACATATATATATATATATATATATGTCTTGAGAAAGGTCCAGACTGGACCGAAACGTTGACAAATAAACTTCACTTTGCTTGATCTCATTATGAAGTCCTGGAGTGCGTCATTCCTTGGAACACGACTATCAGTAAAACTCTGCTGGATTGGAGTGCACCACAGCCTGAACTGTATTATGTATGTATGTATGTATGTATGTATGTATGTATGTATGTATGTATGTATGTATGTATGTATGTATGTATGTGTGCATATATATATATATATATATATATATATATATATATATATATATATATATATATATATATATATATATATATATATATATATATATATATATATACATACACACCAAAAAATATGAATTTACGGTGCTCAAGCTTTTCTGATTTCTCACAGAAAGTTATAAAGCTACAAGCAATATAATTTTTTATGCAAATTAGGGGTGGGAAGGGGAAAACATTTTTTATTTCCTCCCTAATTTGCATATGTAGGATTCTGTTCGGTCGGGCAGAAGGATACATACATATACAGGTATGGGACCTGTTATCCAGAATTCTCGGGACCTGGGGTTTTCCGGATAATGGATCTTTCTGTAATTTTCATACAGTAAGTCTTCTGATAAGTTATTTAAACATTAAATAACCCCAATAGGCTGGTTCTGTTTCCAATAAGGATTAATTATACCTTAGTTTGGATCAAGTACAAAGTACTGTTTTATTATTACAAAGAAAGAGGAAATCCTTTTTAAAAATACTGATTATTTGGATAAAATGAAGTCTATGGGAGATGGCCTTAATTCAGAGCTTTCTGGATAACGGGTTTCCAGATAAAAGATCCCATACCTGTATATATACACACATACTGGGGGTCATTTGGAAGGGGTGAACTTTAGGGACTTTTGTCTTTTTTTTTTTTCAACCAAAGTTAACTACCGGTATGTACAGAATAAATGGCAATAAAGAAAATAGCCCAATAGAGGAAAGCAACAGCTTTGCTGCTTGTACAGCATTAAAGATCATATAATTGTTAAAATAAATTGATTATGTGTGTATATTTCTCATATGTGCTGAAAATCTAAACAAAGACCTTATGTGTGATCAATGAACTAGATCTTGGGGTTCTGCCTGTAGAATGAGCAAAGTGCTTCACTTTGGTGGTTAATTCTGAGTTATGGTAAAACAAGGGCCATCAGGATGACGTACATCGTTGAACTCATGCTGATTAAAATACACGCCAGACAAATTAAAAACATATTTTCTGAGTACTGTAGCATATTACAAATGTGTGGCTGGCTCCAGAAAGCATGTAAAAGGCATACATAAAGCAAAGCTTATCGACCTTCTCCATAGAGAATGAGATAGGAAAGAGTTTGCAACACAAAACCCTCATGCTCACACCACATTTTACTTCTGGCAACTCCATGGTTGCCTGACCAGTTCACTAAAAAATATGAAAACATCAAACGAATTGCATCAGGATGAATGAATAAATGTGCTTTGAATTGTATTCTGATGTATGCTACATACTGCTGAATACATCAGTATATTCAATTATATTATTCTAGAAAGCACAATTGTTCTATGTAAGCAACTGTGATGGATAGGGCACATAACAACAACTTTCTGATAGCATGATCTTGCATGACTTGCCCTGTATAAACAAACGCCTGTTCCAGTGCCTAGCTGCTATATTAAATTTTATGACTGTTCACGTTGCTTGGTATTCACTTGTAAGATATGAACACCAAGAAACCAAGTTTTTTGCTCTTTGAAATCTAGTTGACATAACACAGGAATGTAAAACTCTACAGGGTATAAAAACCTTTGCAAGAATTAACCAGTGGTTGTAAACCTAGCTTATGATTTATCTTTCTTCACAACCAATTTATGCTTCAGTTGCATGTCTCATATTCAAAAATAAGGACATTTGTTTAAAATCGGTCAGGTTACACCTATTGCTTAACTTCCCATGGGGTTTAGGTAATATAACAATGTACAGTATTCACAAATGCTTATTTTTATAGGTTTTGAGTACATAGTAATATATTAGCTGTACCAAAGCGCTTAACCAAGCTACACAAAAGCCTCTGAAGTCACGTCTTTTGGACAAGACTTTCTACCCTCCCAGCATTTACAGCTTGAATGTTTCTGGAAATAACAGTCTCCTAACTATTCGAATTTGAAATTATGAATATAATTATTTAGTGACCTAGTTTCACCTCCTCTCCATTTCTCCGTTAGCAAACCTACTTATTTTATTTAATATTCCATACTAAACATAGACCTTGGGTTCTGTTCAACTAACAAAGTATATCCAAACTGTTCCATCTGCCTATGCTTAAATACTCTTTTTTATTTCAAATCCGAAAGTACTTAAAAAGATGAGCCAACGCGAAAGCTTCGCTAAATTGAGACCATGGCCCAGACTCCATATTGTGCTGAGTAGTACATTTTTACATTCTGATAGACAAATAAAAAAAAATCAATAGTGATGTAAATAAAAGAAAATGCTTTAATATGTGCAGCCATCAAAAACTGAATTCCTTCCTCAGCCAAAGAACAGTCACTGTAACTGCTAAAGAAAATTTAACTGAGTAAGCAAAAACAACACATTTTGCAAAAACAACTTGTTACGGCTAATTAATACCATCTGATATTCAGTATAATGGAGCTACATTGTGTTTTACCAATATTTTCTGTATTTCAGTTTTACAGAATATTTACTTACAAACAAGTTTTTAGTAGAGCTTAGAAATGACACACCTAATCATCAAAATGAAGTTTCCATTAAGATTTATGAATATTGAGTGTCAATGGGAAATTATAATAGTAATATAGTAAGTTAGGTTGAAAAAAAGACACTTGTCCATCAAGTTCAACCTTTGAACTCTATTTTAACCGGTCTAGCTGCCAGTTGATCCAGAGGAAGGCAAAAAACCCCATCTGAAACATCTCCAATTTGCCTCAGAGGGGGAAAAATTCTTACTCTAAGATGGCAATCGGACTAGTCCCTGGATCAACTTGTACTATGAGCTATCTTCCATAAACCTGTATTCCCTCACTTGCTAAAAAGCCATCCAACCCCTTCTTAAAGGGGAAGGAAACCTCCTCGGCGCTAACCCCCCACCCCCCCTCCCGTGTATTGCCCCCCTCCCTCCTCCCCCTGGCCTACCCCTCCCGCTGGGCAAATGCCCCTAACTTGTTACTTACCCTTCTGCACAGGTCCAGTCCAGGGAGTTCACAGGCGACATCTTCTTCCACGTGATCTTCTTCCTGCTTTGACCGGCGCATGCGCAGTAGGATCGTTTCGCCGGTACGGTGACTTTTGGCGCATGCGCAGTAGATCCGTACCAGCGAAATGCTCCTACTGCACATGCGCCAAAACGCCGGTCAAAGGAGGAAGAAGATCGCGTGGAAGAAGATGTCGCCTGTGAACTCCCTGGACTGGACCTGCGCAGAAGGGTAAGTAACAAGTTAGGGGCATTTGCCCAGCGGGAGGGGTAGGCCAGGTGGGAGGAGGGAGGGGGGCAATACACGGGAGGGGGGAGGGGGGTTAGCGCCAACGAGGTTTCCTTCCCCTTTAAAGTTATCTAATGTATCAGTCTGTACGCCTGATTCCACATCTTCACAGCTCTCACTGTAAAAAACCCCTTTCGAATATTTAGGGGGAACCACAATCAGCTAAATTAATCTGTCTGGACTAACAGCTGACTGAGTAACCCACCCAGGAGTGTTTCTCTTACTTTTCCAACAGCAAAGACATAGCAAGTGACCCTAAAACAGCTACACAATCATCATAGATTTATTGCAAATTTGAAGAAAGAAAGAAAGAAAGAAAGAAAGAAAGAAAGAAAGAAAGAAAGAAAGAAAGAAAGAAAGAAAGAAAGAAAGAAAGAAAGAAAGAAAGAAAGAAAGAAAGAAAGAAAGAAAGAAAGAAAGAAAGAAAGAAAGAAAGAAAGAAAGAAAATATTGATTACTGTATACTTTGTGTAGTGTACTTTTAGGCTAAAACTTTATATAACAGAATTAAAAGGGCATACATTAATAAAGCATTTAAGACACCAACCCCCATATGTAATATAAGGTATTAAGTTTGCCCAGGAGCAGTAACGCATGGCAAACAATAAAATGCTTACATTTAAACAGGTTACTTCTACCTGCTATGGGTAACTGCCCCTGGGTAAACTCAGTGCCCACGTCATGTGGGTTGAACTAGGAAGGATTTCTAAGGTTTGTGTAGAACTGTGTTTTACGGATTTCCTAAGAGTTGCTCAACCTTTCCACTTACTGGTTACTTACTTAAAGGTAGGGCATGCTCTTTGAAATTTACCATTAGGGATCAGGTGTAATTTTAAAATGTTGAATTTATTTGTTGTTGGAAAAAGATGTTTTAATGAGAACTACACAACAGCTCAACAAGTCAGAACAAGTTTTTTTTTTCTTAAAAAAATGGTTGAGCATATTTAATTGAATTTTAAAGGGCTTACAAATGGCTGAATAAGCAAAAAAAAATCTAGAATTTTAAGCTGAATAAAAGTAGATGATGTCTTGGATTTACTAGTCCATTGGTTTATTTTACTATACAACAACAGTTCTGCAACTGTTAATAAAACACGGATGATTGCTAAAACAAGTGACCTCGTTTTTCTGGCTCTGCCAGTATCTGGCAAAATACATGTCAATAGCTTATAAGAACAATGATTACACACAGTCTCATAATTAAACTCTCTTAGAAAGTGGGGGTGCAGTGTACTGTACACAAAGCGAATGAAATTACGAGTTTACACAAGAGGTTAAATGGGTTAAGTATCACCAGAGTCCCTTTGAAACTTAAAATAATTTCACCCATTAAATAACTATAGCCTATGCAATAAGTGGTAATGATAGCCTATGCAGCAAGAGTAATTTGTCATTCATAACCAACCACAAATGCTGTGCACATATAGTTGGTTTGAACATAGAAAATAAGGATTAGTTCACCTGCATATAGCAGAATTGCAGAAGATAGCATGCACCATTCTGAAAGTTAATCCTGGATTCAGCATACAAGGTGAAATAGATTATAATTATGGAATCCTCTGGTAGGCTGCAGACCATAACACTCTCTTGGTGAGCCAAGTCTGGCCCACTGGACAACGATGATGTAAAAGATCCCTACAGCAGCTACAGTGCCTTGCAAAAATATTATTCAAAATCCTATTTTATCACATTAGTCAAGCAATATGAACTTTAATTACACAATATAAATATTTGAATCTTGTTTCCATCAGTCTGGGAATTCATAATTATAGCAAGCAGGCAGGAGCCATTTTGTGGACACTGTTATTAAGACAAGCATTGCATCATTTCAGGATCTTGTTTGTGCACCAGAATGGGGTACCCCATGTCCATCCCCATGCCCTGGTTACACAATTAAATGGTGAAGAGAACTGGGGAAATGTGTGGAGAGCAGTGACATCTAGGAAATGATGAATGGAAAGTAATTATCTGCCCTGCGTTTATGCCTAAGGCTTAATAAATATTTAATAAAAAAAAATAGATATTGGATTTCATTTTTAATTTGAAAAGGACTTTTATTATACAGATTTTTGTGTCTGGGTGACAGGTCCACTTTAAGAAACCATGTCTAATGTGAACTACAATGGTTGAAGGATTTCTGAGGTTTGTACAGAACTGTGTTTCATGGATTTCCTAAAAGTTGCCTACAGTATCTTTCAACTTACCAAAGAAGTTGTGCCAATGGCAAATAGTAATGCATACCCTTAGGGAATCAGAAGTTTTTTTTTTAAATGTTCCAATTTTTTGTTGCTGTTGGAAAGCTTTAACAAACGAGTCCCTCCCTCTCTATAAGCAGTTCTACCTGAGCAGAGACTATCCGGCAAGAAAAATTCGGGGGCCATGGATGGATGGATTTTTAACATCTCCAACCCAGGACATGGTTAAGATATGCCTACGATCTTCTTTTTCTTTTCTTCTATACATTATCACTAAAAAATGTTTGCTCATGTGCTGGTTGCTCCTGTTGCCCTTACCCTGAGATGTTATGAAACACTGCTTCCACGTGTACAACCAATGTATCTCTGATCTGAATGCTCTTCTATCTGAATAATCAAACTAGACTTTTATTACAGCTACAAAAAAAACATTCAATACACCAAAGTACATTATTATTTATGTTACGATTAAATTGCTTTCTGAAAACCATGATGGAAAAAGAGTAACACAAAATCACTGTAGAAATTACAGCCAGAGCATCAGCAACGTCTGATCTACTGGAACCAAAAGCCCCCAAGTTGTTACCATACCCTAAAGCAGGCTGTCCAGTTGGCACACCAATTGCATCCAGTGTTGGTCCCTACATACTGTATGGAAACTATGGCACACTCCCCAGCCTTGCAACAATTATGCTCATCTTTTCAGGTCTGCTGCTGCATGCAATATTGCATGGGAACCCCATTCTATTATCGATCACCAACCAAAAGTCCACAATAAATACATCATATACGATTTGTGTACTGTAACAGCTAATTTATCTGTTTATGTGTGTTCATTCGTTTTTGGCTACTATGGTAAAAAGATAATCACCATATATTGAAGATTGCTTTTTTTTTTTATTTATTTATTTATTTTTTAAACTGACTGTTCAATGCTACACAGGTATGGGATCGGTTATCCAGAAAGCTCCAAATTACGGAAAGGCCATGTCCCATAAACTTAATTTTAACAAAATAATCCAACCTTTTAAAAATGATTTCCTTTTTCTTTGTGATAATAAAACATTACATTGCACTTGATCCAAACTAAGATATAATTAATTCTTATTGGAAACAAACCCAGCAGAATGGGTTTATTAATTGTTTACATGGTTTTCTGGTAGATGTATAAAGATTATTCAGGAAACCCCAGGCCCTGAGCATTCTGAATAACAGGTCCCATACCTGTATACTAGTATCCTACATGAAGAAGGGATTGCAGTTTTATTTTATGAAATGACATCCTTAATTGGGCAGTTTAATTGGATAATTTATTTTATTACACAATTTAACTGGGTGATTTATTTTATTTCATCATAAATCACAATAATAAACGAGGGGCACTACTTTGGCTCCAAGCTTTTTTTAGCTCTTTTTGTGGGCCTTCAGGAGGAGAGGAACATCTGAACTACTTCATGCAAATCCCATATTTTATATTAGGGAATGTAGATGTTATAAAGAACAGATTATCTATTTTAGACATGAATACAGAAGTGGTAGGGTGTTACGTTAATGACTATTAACAATTTACAGTCTAATACAAACACATACCTCCTTGTCCCAAGATTCACGTGTAAAAAAATGTCACAAACAGGCAACAAATAATTTGTTCCTGATCATTCTGGACCACAATCATAATAGCAGGAATAAAGCAAGAGTAATTTAAAGAAAGATTGGATATAGCACCAGTTTTAGGAAATAGGCCTGGGTATATACCGGAGACATATTTAAGTAGTTTTGTCAACAACACTTTAGTCATAATTAAAGATTTATATATACAAAAGAAATACAGTAAGTGGGACCTGGATGATCATTTGTCTTGTTTTAAACAGCACTTTATGGTACAAAACAACTTTAATATTCCCAAAGTGTTAAATGATCAGACAAAATTGGGTTAATCAGTAGCTCGACATGTGCACCATATATTTTTTCCCAATGCTCTATTCAAAAAATTGCTAACTAGATGATATGTAGTAATCTTTCAGCACAGGATTTTTTTTTTTAACTTTTTGGGTATTTAATACAAAGAATTTAATAGAAGAACTACAAATATTAAGGACGTATCAGTGCTATGATATTCTGGAAAAAGGCACACAAACAATCCTAAATAGCCTGTGTGTCTTTAGGCAGTGCCATCTAACTTTTTCACTACAATAAGTATGATGTACTACATGTTATAAGAACAGTAAAAGTCCAAAATCCACTTAGGAATGCTGTGTTTCCAATCAGTGGTCCTCCTCATGGACATCCATCTTTATTTATATAGCACCAACTTATTGTGCAGCGTTTTTCAGAGAATGTAAATAATTTACATCAAACCCTACCCAAATGGTGCTTAGAAACGTAGGTCCCTATTGAGTACGTCTGACTTTCTGAAGTCTCTACTAAAACGTGAATTTGTACTCAATGATAGGATGCAACAGAAGTGCAGAAATGTGTGTTTTTGTTAATATTAAATGCAATAAAGATGTGGTTATATTGGTAATTTTCTGGAATCCATGTAGATTATTTAAAAGAGTTGAGTCTATGTTTTTAGTAATTCTGATGACATGGCAAGTCAAAAACAAATCTAATTAGACTAAAGTCTGTAAGAAAACATTTTTCTACAGTATCTGTAATTATATTATTTCTGAATAATCAAATGAAACTGTTTTATTAACATGCCTGTATGTTTTTTTTGGAGTGTGGAGGAAGCCAGAGTACCTAGCAGAGTACTTCTGACTTACTGAACTGCCCAGATTAAACCCATGCATTCATTCAGTATGTGCCTTCATTCGGTTATTGAAGGCCTGCATCAGCTCAGCCGAGCATAGTGAAACCACACACGCATGATAATATGTGTTTTTCAGCCTGTAGCTTTCTTTTCCCAACATGCATTTCTGTTTTTTCTCATTCCCGACAAGAATTTTAGTAAACTTTTGTGAAAAAAGCCAAGTGGAAAACAATTAACATGCAGAATGTAGCTGTCCTGCTCGTCAATACGCAACGTAATTAGGTCACCAGCATACAATGCGGTAAATACGTATATGTGAAATCCATCTTGCGAGAGTTTGGCCTCCATGTTGAAATTACGCAGCGTATTATAGAAATTGTATTTCCAAACCTGCAGATCCCATAGAGTTCAATAATATGGCATTTCCTTGGCGTATTAGTGTTTCTGCTAAAAAACGCAAATACTGGAGTATTGTGGCGGATGTTGGCTCGCAAGCGCCCCTTGAGAATTGCTATAGTGCGTATTCCATTCTGCGTATTTACGCTCGGCTGTACGTTTTTAAAAACGCAAGTAAATTAGCCACATGTGACTTCGCACTTGGGCTAGGGCCAGATGATGTTTAGAATAGCGGAGTCTCCACAGGCTGAGAATTCACTGCCCTGTTGCTCCCCCATGCCTTTTCAGTGTGGACGGATGTTGGTGCAAAATGCTAAATATTGTATTTTGCCGCAGAGATCTGCCGCATCTGCCTACACCAAAGCAGAAACAATGCTTCTGGGTCCAGGCAGACCAGGAGCGGAAGTACAGCGGGCAGCGGATTTTCTGCCTGTGGAGAAACGTCATTGTAGAGGATAACAGCTAGAATGAGATTGCCCAATAATTTGCCTATAACAATAAGGTATTGGTGTCATTTATGGAACACAATGCAGCTTAGATTACTGTGCAAAAAGGTTACTGACCAAAAGCTAAAGAAGTTTGCCATTACCAAAGGTTATTTTCACTCAGCTTTATAGAGCATGCCCCACGAGAAACAGAAATGGGGCAGGGGATTCCCCAAATGGTAGATCAATAGAAATACTATATACAATTAATACTTCATATGGGAAATGGTCAAACATCATTTGTATGTAGAACAAACATGCTTTATTGCTCTTAAATTGTCTGCACCACTGCAGTCCTACAGAATATTTGGGATGTGCATAACATTTTTCATAGTTGAGTGAAATATATAAAAGACGCTCATTGGCTCATAGGCCAAGTTTCCCTACCGCACCCACTAAAAAATGATAACTCTAAAAACTTGGAATCTGAACTGGCAATAAAAAATACGGAATGCTAATAAATCATATAATAGAAGTGATTGGAGAAAATAACGCACAGTTACGAGGTTACAACATTTAGATGGGGGTGGTTATAACAAATGCAAGAGTTGGCTCCAAGATTTGTTCTTATAATCCGGGTTTGTCAAATAACAACTCAGATATTGCCATCTGTTACCCCAACACTTTTCCTGGAATACAGGATAATGCCGGAAAATTATATATTGACATTATCTACAGGGTCAGCTGGTATGGATGTCCATTTTCAGGGAGGCTATATTGCATTTATATTCCTTTTTAAAGGGCAGTAAAGCAAATTTAGAATTTTAAATATGAAATGTCAATGTACTCATAAAGTTATGCCCTCATGGTATGTATATTAATTTGAAACACAATATAAAACCTAACTGGCATTGTAGCATATTTACTCTCTCAAATACAGTTTTACAGCAAAACACACAGAGGTCTTTAGAATAGCGGGAAAAAATGGAAATTTCATCTGTAAATGCATACTGTAGACAATGATATTCTATAACAACTTGCCATTGGTCTTCATTTTTATGCAAGGATTTCAGCAGTTTAATTTATCCTAGAGACCAGGCAGTGGTTTGAACTACAGACAATGAAAAGAAAAGGGTCTGAACAGAAAGATTAGTAATAAATATAACAAACTTGTAGCATCACAAACTAGTCATCTTTGTAAAAAAGCAGAAAAGGAAGGCAAAAAAAACTATTAACATTTGAAACATGTAAGCTTAAAATCCTGCATTTACAATTGAGTTATCCTTATTTTCAGTATAAATCTCTATGGAAAATATTTAAAACAATATATATTTTTTTAACATGTTTTTATTTCGTTTTCGTAACAAAATAAACAAACAATTTTAAAACAATATTTTAATACAAACACACACACAGATAGATAGATATAGATTGTACTGCAAGCATGCCTTGCCTTTACTAATTCAGTAATACCATGTGACACATTCACTCAGAATAACGATTACAGGGGAGGACATGGGAACACGTAATTGCAATAGGTGGTTCATCTTGAAGAGGAGCTAGCAGGAACATGCAAGGACAAATTTAGCTTGGTAGCTCCTTATTCAAACATTGCTGTTTGACCATGCTGTGTGAGTGAAAAAAGACTTAGGGGCAGATGTATCAAGGGTCGAATATCGAGGGTTAATTAACCCTCGATATTCGACTGCCGAATTAAAATCCTTCGACTTCGAATATTGAAGTTGAAGGGTTTTGCGCAATTCGTTCGATCTAACGATCGAAGGAATAATCGTTCGATTGAACGATTAAATCCTTTGAATCGAACGTTTCGAAGGATTTTAATCCATCGATCAAAAAATTGTTAGCAAGCCTATGGGGACCTTCCCCATAAGCTAACATTGGCCTCGGTAGGTTTTAGGTGGCGAACTAGGGGGTCGAAGAAATTTTTAAAGAGACAGTACTTTGATTATCGAATAGTCTAACGATTTTTAGTTCGAATCGGTCGATTCGAAGATCGAAGTAGCCAAAAAAAACATTCGAAATTCAAACTATTTTTCCTCTATTCCTTCACTCGAATGGGCCCCTCAATATAATATTTTACTGACATATAATTGAACTTGCCTACCCCATGACAGTACAAAATAAAATAAAGTATTACAGTAATTTCTTTTCCCTCAGCTTTGCTCTCAGCTTGCGTATTTTTGCAGGCTGAGAGAAGCAGATCAACTCCACGCCCCATATTTATTTATTCACACTCACACTCGGCATTGGTCAGCCCAATACGTGAAAGGAGGCATCTTTGGGCGACCTCTGCTGCATGTGACTACACACAAGCAGAAGCAGAGTAAATGAATGGAGCGAATCCACTCAGAATATAACAGAATATATGGAGGTTATTGAAAGGTTTTCGCTATACATTTTAGAAAAACTGCTAAAAAAAATAGCAAGGAAAAGGTCATTATTTATAGTGTGCTATTTGTGAAGGTAAAACTACTTAATGGCTAAAAGTGCATATAAAACATATTCTTCCAAATGTGGTTATTCAGAAATTAATTAGCTCAAAACTACTGCAATTTACTCTATTTTCTGCTGATTTCAAGAGGTAATAAAGGAAATGAATGACTTTTGAGCACCATTGGACGATCCCTTTGGAAAAATAAAAATATTTGACAGTAGATAAGAACCTCTAGCCTGTACATTCTTAAAACTTTCTCAGGCCCAAATTTTGGCTCTGCACAGACTTGAGTATTTTCCAAATATTCTTAGATCTGTAGAAAGCCCATTGCGGGATTGTCAAACTCATGGCCATCCAGATGTGTGAAAAATACAAGCCATTATTTCCCAGCAGCTGAAAACACACCTATACCATGCAACTATTCCCCTTTTCTATGAATCAATTTTCTGCTATCCTTTAAAGGTGGTTAAGTTGTAATGTGTTACAGAATGGGCAATTCATACATTTTTTTTTAATAGTTTTTTCAATTATTTGCTTTTTTCTTCTGACTATTTCCAGCTTTTAAATAGGCGTTCACTGACCCCATCTAAAAAACAAATGCTCTGTATAGCTTCACATTTATTGTCATTGCTACTTTGTATTACTCATCTTTCTGCTCAGGCCCTCTCCTATTCATGTTTCAGTCTCTTATTCGAATCATGGTATAGTCGTTTGGGTAATTCTGACCCTAGCAATCAGATTGATGAAATTGCAAACTGGAAAGTTGCTGCATAAAAAGTCAAAAACCACAAATAATAAAAAATTAAAACCAATGGCAAATTGTCTCACAATATCGCTCTCTACATCATACTAAAAGTTAACTCAAAGGTGAACAACCCCTTTAACTCAAAGGTGAGCAACCCCATTAAGGCCACTAGATTTCTATGCAATATATAAGGAGTAATGTACCCCTATTGTAAAATATAACAATATTACAAGTCAACAAGGAGTTTCATGATCATTTTAAAATTTTATACAGGACATGGAACTCTGGAGGTAAATCTTCATACCTTTATATTTTAGAACAGAAGATACATTACGCTTTTTTTTAGAACACAAATTTCAGTGAGTCATGTGACACAAATGTCTTCACTATAATCAGATTATAACTGATTATATAACAAAGCACCATTTATAAGGATGTCATTTACAGGAAATGCATGGTTCATATGTTTTATTACCATGAAGATATGGTTACATTGTTAATGTAATAAAGACACAAAAGTATGCAACTGGTCTTTACCCGCTATCAGCGCTGACTGATATATTCACGGGAGGCTTAGGTATTTAAATCAATGCGGCTTTCTTTGGACATACTAAGTGACAAAGGTCCTTATTCAACCCTTGTGGTGTCACTGTTTCCAATATTCCTTAATTGGAAACAGTGACACCACAGGGGTTGAATAAGGCGTGTGATATTAAATTCTATATGGTTAAAATCAATAGATAATAATATTGATAGTTTGGCAATATGGCCTGTATTATTTATACCCCTGTAAATGTATTATTACTATTGGTCTTACGTGTCTAAGAATAATATACTTACCACCAGAATTATTTGATAATAATATTAGATTATATACAGAGTAATATAGCACGTTAAATCATGGTTGATTTTAATTTGCATATTTGATATAAGTAATTTTGATATTAACATTTCACTTTTATTAATTCACTCGTTTATAATATAATTTTTTTTTTTTCTAAAAAAAACTCTTTACACTTATCAATCATGAAATGTGATGTTTAAGTATACTTGAGACACTATATATATTGTACACATGATTGACATCGTTGGTTTTTATTAAGCTAATGAATTGTCACTTTTTGTATGCAATTGTACTTTACCTTTAAATATTCATTGACATGTATATGTTACTCTATTTAAACACGCTAACATGTCATGTCCACTGAACTCTGAGGAAGTGCCGAGTTGTAGAGGCACGAAACCCGTTGGTTTTCTTACACACCCACTACAGAACCTTTGTCACTTAGTATGTCCAAATAAAGCTGCATTAATACCTAAGCCTCGCGTGGATATGTCAGTCAGTGCTGATAGCGGGTAGCGTTTTTTGTGAGAGTTGGAGTCCTCAGTGGAAGTTGGCAAAATCCCGCAAGAGCTGCGACTAACGAGGAGAGGCTGTTTACTCAGGGTGAGCTCCGCCATCATCGCATCTCTATATTTGCCGGTAATAAACTGGCCTTATAACCCACAGCATGCAATCAGGTGCTTGATTTCAAAGAAGTGATCAATAAATGTAACCCTTCTGGTCACTATGGTTTACTAGAACTTGCGCAGGCTCTGTGTAGAAATTATTCCAAATCTCAGTCCAAGTCAGTCTCCTAAACTATATTTCCAAAGAGACCTTTCAATCTACATTAAGAACTCCTTTTTTTTTGCCAATGCTATGAAGTGCATTTAAATAATGTTATGTTGTTCTATATATATATATAAAGATTTGATCCAGGTACACCAAAAAGCATACCCAGATTACAAAGTATTCCTTTAACTTGGAAACATTATAACAATGCATGGCTAGATAATTATTTTTCTTGTAAATGAAGTAGATATTGTTCTAATATTACATACAGTCATGTGAAAAAGCACCCCATTATTAATTTTTCCACACACTTGATCTACTTTTCAACAATATTGATAAAGGTGAAATATTATGAACCAGCTACATTATGTGGTCCATAGGGTAATGTAAATGTACATCAATGCACATTTTGAATGTGACAAAAGTAACTACATCCCTATATTTAACTATAGCTCAAATATCTAACATTAGAAGTGCACCAAAACAAGTGAAAATAATTTGAAATTCTCTAGAGAATTTGTCAAACTTAAACCTCAGGCATTTAGTTTGATTCTTGTTGAAGTGTGAGTGGTATCACAATGCCTAGATTGAATGAGCCTTCTAAGTAAATTAGAAAGTTTTTAGAAGCCTAGGAGTCTGGGAAGGGATTTAAAAAGATTGTCAAACAATTGTAAGTCAATCATTGCACTACCCAGATGATCATGGACAAGTGGGGGGGGAGTTTGAATGAGTGACAGCTTGACCAAGATCAGAATGCAAGATGCTGAAAGACATTTTTAAGAACCCCAGAATTTCATCAATGGTTTACAGAGTAAGACTAAAATTTGCCTACTAACACCTGGAATAAAATGCTGTGGACAGATGAGGCATTTTAAGCACAAACATTAAATGCTTCAGTTCTTTTCAGCTCTCTTATATATACTTACCAAAAGAGCACATGTATAAATGCCAGACTTCATAAAATAAGAGAGCATATAACCCATTTTTTGAAAATATTTGTAAATTATTTTGCAAGCAACATCATTTCTAAAGAACTTTTAATAAACATCAGGCCATGGCTGCAGCATCCCTCAAACTGTATAAAGCTTTCCCAAACCATCCACTAAGAATAAAACCTAAACGAAAATAAGGTATTTAATCTATTCCCCAGAAAGCCTTCCAATGATTCTTTTTTTTTTTTTTTTGCTCATAAAAAGTTACGTTTTCTGGCACTCTTTAGACATAAAACCTATAAAACTTCAGAACAACTCAGAGCAGACCTTGCACCTTATTTAGTTGCTAAATTTCCAATGTGTTTGCAAAATGTCAACTGATGACAAGAGCAATTAATTCACTTGCAAAGTGGGAGAAACATAAACTGGTTTCTAAGACATATAGTAATTGGGGATTAAAAAGAAAAGTAAAAAAAACAGTCATTCAAGAAAAGTTAAAGGATTAAAATGCTACAGTTTAGAGCCAAAATTAATTTTTGTTGACTACAGAGAATTTTTTTTTATCTCCAACAAACATGCCAGGTTCTACTGGGATAAATAAAAAGGGTTCCCCTTTGCAACATCATTATGCAGGTCAAATGTAAAATCGTGTAAGAATCACTGTGCTATAAATGCTTAACCTCAGGGAATATGAATCATTCAGATTCCATTTAAAATTAAAAATAAAACAATTGCGCATCTGTGACCCGGATACAATGCATTAGGAGTTTCATTTTACCATAAACTTCAGAGCTAAAATTGGCAAGACTTTCATGTTCATCTAAAACCTGTGGGATGTGATCCAAAGTAGAATCCCCATGATTATGGTGGGTCTCTATGATCCCTTTAGTAAAGTGAAATATAACAGACTGATTAAATTGGTTGGGGGACTATCGATATAATTGAAAAATAAAGTAATATTGAGGCATAGTCTAATACTGATAAAAGTAATTGGGTAAATAAGTATATTAATCTTCTTACCATCGTACTTTATTCCAGGTCTGTGTGGCTCCAAGTGGTGAACCAGCAACCATTGGGACTTGGATTGGATTCGGTTGTTTGTTCATTATGAGGTCCAGTTTTTCTTCTAATGACTTACATGTTGCTTCAAGTACCTGCAATTTGGACTCAATGCTGTCTAGTCTTAAGCAAATCGTCTGGTTGATTGAAAACAGAAATGACTATGAAGAGAAAAAAACGGAGACAGGACATAAATTAAGTATATATAAAATAAATATATATTTTTGATACTTGATACATTTGATACATCTATATAGTTGCGAGTGAGATTAACAATGGTTACAAAGTTTGTTTTTAGGTATCCTCGTAAACAAGAGAGAGAGATAAAGAAGTTCACCTCTATTTCTTAAAACTAAAAAGTAATATGAAAGGGTAAAATATAGTAACAGCTCAACAACAGCTACTCATCTGCACCATAAGAAATTAACTCTTACATTTGTATTGAAGGGTTAAAAGTAATTGCATGGTATTTAATGCTATTCCATATCTCATATAGTGTGTCTATATCTGAAGTAAAAAAGACAAGCCAATGGAAAAAAGCACCTGTGATGTCATTGGGGCATTTCATATATGATTGAATTTCATATATACATTAAAATAATATTACAAACATAATATTACAAAATAAGGGGCAGATTTATCAAAATGTGAGTTTAGATTTTAATAAACAAACTCATCCACGTCCAATTCATGTTTATTTATCAATAAGTGAAAGTTAGAATTCACCATTTGATAAATATGCTTCCAAAAATCCAATAGGAATGAATAGAACGTGGGTGAGTTTATATTTATTAAAATCTAAACTCACATTTTGATAAATTCTCCCCTAAGTGTAAAACAATGTATACAAGTTATGTGCAGGTCGAGAAATTCTCATCCCGCACCCGACCCTAACCGCGCTTCCACATTCCTTTATATACCCGCACCCAACCCGCCCACATTTCTGATATCACAGAGGGGGTGGGGCAGCGAGCGGTGATAAAAAGACACAATCAGCAACAGAAGTGGGGCACTGTTAGATTATGGACAGGCCCAAATATTTGGTGTGATTGTCAGTCAGAAAACGAATGAACGGCGGGTCCCAAGGGCTTCGGGCCGGTCCGCACATTACTAATGTATACCCCAGTCCAGATACCTTTTGTCGAGGTCCAATTGAATATTTAATTAAATCTGGAGAACAGGTCTCATGGGGTATATACATATGTAAAAATATTCATATATACCCCATGAGATCTGTTCTGGCAAGTCTATAACAGAAGCAGGTGCTCCAGAGTTAAGTAACCAATTCGACAAGTAACAGTCTATTTTAGGTTGTGGGATTGTGGATTTGTATTAGATATATGGATAAAACATGTTCTAACCTAAAAGTGTTTCCGTGAACAAAGGTCTTGGTAGATCCCTAACATTTAAAGTAAATATAAACTTGCAAGATATTTCACAGCATTTACTTGTATTGTCAATGACTGGTCCTGATATCTCTAGGTTCATTATGCCATTTATCTGCAATTGAAAGTGGCATAGGAGACAAGATAGGTACTTTATTCTATACAGGCATTAGGATTTTAAGATTTGCACTTAAATTACAGTTAAACTGAGAAGTGGGTGCAAATTAACTGTGCTACATTTCAGCTCCATGTGAATAAAATTGTATGTTCTATTTTTTCTAGACCTGACTGAATGGCATCTCAATCATGGGATTCAACTGTCCATTTCCGTCAGATGCTTATTTCATAATGCTGGAATAAAACACTAGCAACCTTAAGTATGCAATGTCATATACATAACATCTGTTACATGTAATCTTGGAAAGTTTAATGTTCATAAAACAAAGATAAACGTTTAAATTTCACAATCCTGCTATGTAGAAAAAAACATAATATTACTAAAATAGCCTCATTTATATAAACAGTTATATATTCAGTTAATACCAGACCCTTCAGTCGGTACTGATGCTTTGGTAAGACAAATATAGTAAGTGAAGAGAGATGGAAAAGGATGATTGTGTGCTTTGTGTAGAATGCAAAGTTACACATCTGTTGAATGACAAGCTTGCCATCTTGTGGGAAAATTTTGTAATAACAACACACTTTAAAATAATCATTTTATGGGGCTGTCTTGGAAAGCACATTTTGCAATGTGCTCTTTATTATTATTACTTTGGTTTAGATTCCTTCTTTAAAGGAATTGTTCAGTGTAAAAATAAAAACTGGGTAAATAGATAGGCTGTGTAAAATAAAACATGTTTCTAATATAGTTAGTTAGGCAAAAATGTCATGTATAAAGGCTGGAGTGACTGTGTGTGTAACATAATAGCCAGAACACTACTTCCTGCTTTTCAGCTCCCTCGGATTACACTGACTGGTTACCAGGCAGTAACCAATCAGAGACTTGAGGGGGGGCCACATGGGTCATATCTGTTGCTGTTGAATCTGAGCTGAATGCTGAGGATCAATTGCAAACTCACTGAACAGATATGACCTATGTGGCCCCCCTTCAAGTCACTGACTAGCTCAGTTATAGAGCTGAAAAGCAGGAAGTAGTGTTCTGGCTATTATATTAGACATTCAGCCACTCCAGCCTTTATACATCACGGTTTTGGCTAACTAACTATATTAGAAACATTTCTTATTTTGCACAGCCTGTTTACCCAGTTTTTATTTTCACGCTGAGCTATTCATTTAAGGTGTTGATAAAGTAAATATTCAACATCCCACAACAGGCCTCAGCTGACATGTACTTAATGCATAAGTAAACCTTAAAAATAAGTGAATGTAAAATTGATGATTGTGCTATTTTAACTTTTGCAATGAATATTAATTTTTTTATTCCAAGATATTAAGGGATACATGTACTGTTAATATGAATTAATTTTGTTACAACAGTGCCACCTGCTGGTCAGTTTCTGACCAGTCTGACCACCAAGTAGTGATGAAAGTTGTCAGGAGAATGAGGCTGCTCTGATGTTCTTCTGCTTAGGAAAGACGTGATAAAGGTTTCTAATTTTTTTTTCTAAGCATAAGAACATCAGAGCAGCCTCTTTCTTTCTCCTAACAACTTCTGTAACTACTTGGTGGTCAGGAGGGTTGGAAAATTACCAGCACGTGGCACTGTTGTAACAAACATTATTTATAAACAGTACCTGTATCCCTTAATATCTTGGAATAAAACATAAATAATCTAAATTACAAAAGTTCTTAGAATAGAACCCTTATCAATTTTACAGTAACTTATTTTAAAGGTTAACTTATCATTTAAAGGAGAACGAAACCCTAAAAAATTAATGTGGCTAAAATGCCATATTTTATATACTGAACTTATTGCACCAGCCTAAAGTTTTAGCTTCTCAATAGCAGCAATGATCCAGGACTTCAAACTTGTCACAGGGGGTCACCATCTTGGAAAGTGTCTGCAACACTCACATGCTCAGCGGGCTCTGAGCAGTGTCGAGAAGCTAAATTTAGGGATTGTCGCAAATTATCAAGAAGAAAATGAGGTTAGCCTTTCATATAAACTGATGCTACAGGGCAGATTATTAAATTCGGATGCTAGTTGCACTGCTAGTTATGTGCTGCCATGTAGTAAATATCTGTATTAATTATATTATTGCCTTATATTGTGACATTTCTATGCTATGTGTAACGTATATTGTGAGTGGGTCCCTAAACTCAGTAAGTGACAGCAGCACAGAGCATGTGCAGTGAATCAGCAGAAAATAAGATGGGGAGCTACTGGGGCATATTCAGAGACACAAATCTTCACTGCTAAAGGGACGTGGTTGCCTTGAGCTGGTACAGAAGCCCAAAACATAATGTACAACATTTCTAGCTACTTCTTTAAACTGTAGTTCTCCTTTAAGCAATATAGAGGTACCACCAGTTGTCAAAGCATAGTTTATGGATGCATTATCCATTGCAATCCCACTGGTTTTAGGTGATGACTTATCCATACTTATTTGAATTAATTTTAAAATCACTGCTTGTCAAAAGTTGCAATTCTTATCTGAAGCAACATTTCAGGGTATACAGTGTTCTTTTGTCACACAGTCACAGCCTATTAATAAACCTGCATAAAATGATTTACACCATAAATATTGTAAAACAACATTAAGGGGCCGATTCACTAAGGGTCGAATATCGAGGGTTAATTAACCCTCGATATTCGACTAGGAATTAAAATCCTTCGACTTCGAATATCGAAGTCGAAGGATTTAGCGCAGATAGTTCGATAGAACGATCGAAGGATAATTCCTTCGATCGAACGATAAAATCCTTCGAATCGAATGATTCGAAGGATTTTAATCCAACGATCGAAGGAATATCCTTCGTTCAAAAAATCTCAGGCAAGCCTATGGGGACCTTCCCCATAGGCTAACATTGACTTCGGTAGCTTTTAGCTGCCGAAGTAGGGGGTCGAAGTTTTTCTTAAAGAGACAGTACTTCGACTATCGAATGGTCGAATAGTCGAACGATTTTTAGTTCGAATCGTTCGATTCGTAGTCGAAGGTCGAAGTAGCCCATTCGATGGTCGAAGTAGCCCAAAAAACACTTCGAAATTCGAAGTTTTTTTAATTCGAATCCTTCACTCGAGCTTCATGAATCGGCCCCTAAGATCACCAACAAAGTCCAAGGTGCATCACCCTGCTTTCCAGTGTTTCCTCTGCCTTCATTTATTACTGAAACAATATAAGCCAAAGGAATGACAACAAATTAAATTAAAACCTTAATGGACGGATCCTCGCAATTGATTTCTATTCTCTGACGTTTCAGCGTAGGTGACAAATCCTCCTCAGTCACTTCATGATTCTCCAGCTCAACTATAAGCAAAACAAATAGTAATATTATGCAAGGCAGCAGTCCATCAATTCAGATGATTTTTCCAGGAGTTTCCACTGCATTCTCTATTTTTTAAAAAACACCATACAATAATATTCATTCTGGTTTATGTTCATTGTGTTTCGCACTGCCATGATCAATATCCTTGATATTTTAATGCATCTTATTACAAAGGACTGATGTCTGATAAAAAACAGCTTCTTATGATATTGCCTGGGTTTCTTTAAAACACCAGTATATTGTGTTAATTTCACAGCAAGATGGGAACAGTAAAATTTGATACCCAATGTGTGTCCCCTTTAAGTTGTTGTTGAAGTACAACTCTAAGGACCCTCCCACAACCAAAGGTTGTCAAGGTTGGTACCAGTTACAATAAGAAAGTCAATACCTTTGTATGCAGGAAACGGGTGATCCCAAGTTTTATTCCAAAGGTTGGTACCAGTTATACACAAAAAAATAGTTCAGTAAGCAGTCTGAACTAAACACTTAAGGGCATAACATAAATCCACCAAAATATCATCCAAAGAAGCACTCTCAATCTTGCAACTGTACGAAACATGCAACACAGATCTCTCTAAACATTTTGGGGTAGTCCCCATTCATCAAGTACCCTTGATTGCTTCTTTGCATAATACAGTATAGTGGTAGTAGGAGTTGTAATTCAAACATTAACTGAAAGATCATAGGTATTAAATATCAAAGGTATTAAAGATTTACTTTATATAAATAATGGGGCCTCATTACGAATGATTAGACTTTTGATAAGAAGTTTGATAAGACATTGTAAGGTCTATCTGGCTAACAGGGATCCCAAACCAGTAGCCCGTGAGCAATATGTTGCTCCCCAACCCCTTGGATGTTGCTCTCAGTGGCCTCAAAGCAGGTGCTTATTTCTCAATTCCAGGCTTGGAGACAAGTTTTGGTTGCATAAAAACCAGGTGTACTGTCAAAAAGAACATCTTGTAAGTTGCCAGTCCACATAGGGGCTACCAATAGTCAATCACAACCCTTATTTGGCACCACACAGAAACATTTTTCATGCTTATGTTGCTCCTCAACTCTTTTTACATCTGAATGTTGCTCACGGGTGGAAAAGGTTGGGGACCCCTGGGCTAAACTCAGAAGGTGAACAAAAAAAAACAGACAAACAGAAATTTAGAGCTAAATTAGCCCTAAAAGTGATAAGGATAATTTTTCTTATCAGCACGTATGTATTGTTTATTTCACCAGTACCCTCAGGCCCCATTCCATTATCCATTAAATTGCTATGGTGCAGACTTTCCAACAACAGTTAACTGCAACCAATGGCTGCTCGGCTGCTAGAAAATGAAGAAACTTCTACAGAGCTACAGGAGAGAATTAAATTCCAAAAGGTCACTTGCAGACTGAAGTGGGCTTCATGTACACTGACGAGGCAGACATGTATTTTATATATACCACTAACTCCCACAAGGGACTGAAATCATCAGCACTATGGCTGTGAAATTTACACAGTTTTGGAGCTTACAAACTATTTTTAGAAATTTAAATGTTTTCCAACTATAAAGATCGCAAAGAGGTACCTATTTGGCATGCCTGATTGATTTTCATTATAGTAGAGGCAGTAAGCATGCCCTGTAGGCACTTCTTTGAGTCTTTGGTCTTCATAGTCGGTGATAACGCGCAAAAGCACAAAAACGACTGGGAATGGTGGATTCGGTGCATCCCTAGCAATTAATTTGCAATACTTTTATCTGTTTGTGTGTGGGCATACAGTTAAGAAACCTATTTTGGATAAAGTACTGACCTGGATGATGGTCTGAATGTAGATCCTCCACTGCTATTTGAACCACTTCAGACAGTTCTTGGCCTGACATCATTGGAAGTATAGCAGAGATATGCAGCAAGAGAGGCTTTTCTGATAAGAAACGTGGATATTTCTGCCGATAATACAAAATAATAACATGACAAATTAAATATATATTTTAAGATTTTGTGATGTTGATAGCAATGTAAAGTTGACCGTATATGGCAATATAGAGAAAGGCAATTTGGCAGAACAAAAAGAAGAAGCCTCCAGTCACTAGGTACAGTAGGTTATTAGCCGACTGGAGCATTTACCATAGAGCCCTATGATTTTCTTTTTCTCTGTAACAATAACACAGAACCTTGCATTTGATGGAAACTAAGCTGCATGAAGCCATGCGGGGGGCCAAAATAATCTTATTGGGTCTGTTCAAAATGTTTTCTATAGACAGTCAGTCTGGTGATTCAGATTGTGTAAAGACCCCTTATCCATAAAACCGCAGGTCTCAAGCATGCCGTATAATAGATGCTATACCTGTGTTTGTTTATCCATGAGCATAGCCAAGATGCACACAATTGGATTCAATGGATGGTAAGGGAATGAACTGAACATTTTGACCAGCTTTACGTAACAAGCTCAGTAAATAAAAATATGTTAAGGCTATGTATTTTAGTTATCAATACACAAAGGTCTCTACAAGAAGGAAAATAAGGATATCTAGTTTAAAGAGTAGAATGTTAAGTGCATGCATTAGTGAATGGAACAGGAGTATATAAAAGTATGGGAGTGATCCCTACAGATCTCAAATCAAAAGCATTTTCAAGTGTAATGCCTTGCTGCACTTTCTTCACTACAACCATATTGAAATGAGTTTATTTGTCCTTTAGAGCCCACAAACCCACCCAAGCTTAATATACGCCTATCAAGCAAACTGAGAATGAGGTATTGTGACTTTGACCCAGGATACCCAACCTCTACTGCATGCTTTGGGGTAAAGCTATATACAAGAAAAATAAATAAATTAACTTAAATTGTTTAAAATGGACCAGTCATCTTCACATAAAAGTTTTATAATGGAAGACCTTTTCAAATGAAATAAAGAACACAAATTATATTTTTCATTAAAACATCCATACCTGTTATAAAGGTGTTCAAATATCTCTCTTTTGGATCTTTTAATAACTAATAATACTGAACTCATGAAACTAGCATTTGTGTGGGTGAGCATTTAGGGAATAGTGATCATTACATGGTCTCCTTTTGATTCTGTTACAGAAGCAATTCTATAAGGGAGTAACTAAAACACTACATTTCAGACGTGCAAACTTTGACAGTATAAGGGCATCTCTGCAACATATAAAGTGGGAAAAGCTTTTCACAGGGTTAAACACAGAACAAAAATAGGAAGTCTTTAAAATGCTGCTTAATAAATATACATGTCAGAATATTCCCCTTGTAAGCAAGGAACGTCGTTGCAAAGCAAAACCTTTTTGGTTCAATAGAAGCGTTGGTGTTGAGGTGGGTAAGAAAAGACGTGCTTTTAAGGCTTTCAAGTTAGCTGGTACAGCCGAATCATTTTTAAGGTACAAGGAGGCCAATAAATTATGCAAAAAAGCTATAAGGCAAGCTAACATTTATTGAGGTTTCCTTATTAATAGTCCCAATTCTAGTAATACAACTAATGATGCATGGTTCACACATGAGGAAATTCAAAAGAGACTAGAACAAGTTAAGATAAACAAAGGTCCGGGGCCGGGTGGTATTCATCCCAGGGTACTTAGCAAGCTTAGCTCTGTGATTGCCAAATCTCTTCGAGATTCTTTGAGGTCTGGCACAGTGCCAAGAGACTGGCGAATTGCTAATGTGGTGCCTCTATTCAAAAAGGGATCCCGTTCTCAACCTCAAAACTATAGGCCAGTTAGTTAATAGATCTTGCCAGACTAACTTAATTTATTTTTATGAGAAGGTAAGTAGGGACCTCGATTCTGGGATGGCAGTGGATGTGATTTACTTAGACTTTGCTAAAGCATTTGATACAGTGCCACACAGAATGTTACTGTTTAAATTAAGGAATGTTGGCCTGGAACATAGTATTTATACTTGGATAGAGAACTGCCTAAAAGATAGACTACAAAGAGTGGTGGTAAACGGAACATTTTCTACTTGGACCAGTGTTGTTAGTTAAGTTCAGCAGGGCTCTGTACTTGGTCCTTTGCTTGTTTATATGAACTATTATAGTGTTTCTGAAGCAAACAGATACAACACTACATGATATTTTCATTACTTTAAAGCGATATTGACACGTTCCTATAAAAAGCATTGGAATGTGTCCAAATAAAGCAGGCATGTCCAAAGTCAGGCCCGGGGGCCAAATGCGGCACGTTTTCAAATTTACACCGGCCCTCAGCCTCCTTCATGAAATTAATAATAATGGGCCCACAAGCACAGTGCAGCACAGTGTGCTGAAGGTGTTAGCAATAGACACGTACTGGCACGTAGTGACGTGCCGCTTCACATACTTTAGGGCTGAAGGTGTCAATAGACGTACTGTAAACTAAAGAAGTAAGTGAGAGTGGAGCGTCACTATGTGCCAGTACGTGTCTATTAGTAACACCATCAACACACAGGCAGCAGTATAGACCAAGTGGCAGATCATTTCACTAATGTGCCCAAATATTACTGCTACGGCTATGCAATTTCTTGTTTAAATGATTTAAATGATGTAAATGGTTCAAAGAATGTCAGGCTGAATGGTCAACCCCACACATTTTCACCTCACCAAATCTGGCCCTCGTTGCAAAATGTTTGGACACCACTGGTATAAAGTAAATGCTACACCTGTAATCGTTCCCTTTAAAGCCCCCAGCAAAGCCACAGGTTTGCGGGGCTGGGGGGCGTTTTGAGG